>NC_134354.1:567841684-568054184 GCF_048569485.1 Anomaloglossus baeobatrachus | reverse complement strand
TAAAAAAAAAAAAAAAAAGATTTTATAGAAATGTACACGAGTACTCGGACAACTGAGATGTAATGCAAAGGGAGTATATTGCTTGTTAATTTTTATTTTCTAAAAAAAACAAATAATTGAAAAAAAACCCCACAAAACCTTACACCGTCATGGCCGCCACAACGCACACGACCACGGCTCTGTGATGAGGTCCCAGAACCTGTAGGCCCGGCAGCAGCATCGGCTCCCTGAAAATAATAACATTATTAGTATTGTGATCATGATTTCTCTAGGATAATGTTTGCTGAATGCTGATCAACTACTTACAGCAGAAGATTCCACCCTCCTCCTCCTCAACCCGCTCCGCTGCCGATGGACTATCCTAAAAGAGAGAACATAATACGATTCAAGAAGGATAAACATTTTTTTAGATGCAGGACCAATTTGTCATTCAACATGGACTTACTTCCAATGAATGTGAAGAAGGTTCACTAGGCAGGAAGTGGGGAGCTCCGGCACCATGTCTCCGTGACATAATGTAGCTGAGAATGTATGAATAAAGTACATTACAACTCCGTTTAGTGTAAGCATGTAGAATTTGGTAAAAATTAAAAATACTCACAGTTTTAAAGATTTGGGTTATCAAACTAGTGGCAAAGGCTGGCTCCTGGGCTGGGAGTTCAGTAGCTCTGAAGGTATAAAGAAAATACATTAAAACTCCGTGTAGTGACAGCATGAAGAAATTGGTAAAATTTAACCCCTTCAAGACCCATGACGGATATTTCCGTCATGGATCGAGTGAGATTAATACCCGTCCCCTGCCGTGGTCAGGTGGAGCCGATCCACGCACATATCAGCTGTTTTCAATAGCTGACATATGTGCCTGCATGTTACGAGTGGAATCACATTTCACCCGCAACATTTAACCAAGGGATATCATACTCGGCTGGGTGTATGGGCCGCAGAGAGGAAAAACAAAAATTTGGGGGGGCCACATTATTTGCAGGACAAAGTGACATTTTTATGGATATCATATCTATTTTTTAAAACACCTTTTGATCACTGGTTTCAACATTTTTTCACTGGTTTATTATAACAAATGTGCACATTCTTTGTTTTAAAATATAAATAAATGATTTGTGATGTTTTTAAAAAAAACTACCCTTATTTTTTATTTTTTAAAAAAAACATTGAATCCCTTTCTTATAACTAATATTGTTAGCACTATATAGAAATTTAGGCCAACATCTTTTAGTAATGTTCCCCATGTTGTTGTAATGTGCCCATCCTTGTCCCCTTGTATTATTGTGCCCGATCCTGGTCGCCATCCTACAGTAATGTGCTCATCCTAGTCCGAATCCTATAGTAAATTTCCCCATCCTTGTCCCATCCTATAGTAATGTGCCCCATCCTTGTCCCCATCTTATCGTAATGTGCACATCTTGTAGTAATGTGTTCATCCTTGTCCCATCTAATAGTAATGTTGTCCCATCCTTTTTTCCCCTTGTAGCAATCTCACTATCCTATACTGTCCCCATCATATAGTTATCCTATTCTGTAGTAATTTACCCATCCTATAGTAATGTCCCAATACTATAGAAATGTCTCCAGCCTTATCCCTATCCTTTACTAATGTTTCCCATCCTTGCCCCCTTGTAGTAATGTCACTAATTATGCTGTAGTACTGTGCCCTATCCTAATCCTCATCCTTTAGTAATGTCCCCAGCCTTGTGACTATTCTATAGTAATTATGTCCCCATCCTTGTAATGTCCCCATCCTTTAGTAATGTCCCCAGCCTTGTCCCTATTCTATAGTAATTATGTCTCCATCCTTGTAATGTCCCCATCCTTTACTAATGTTCCCAGCCTTGTCCCTATTCTATAGTAATTATGTCTCCATCCTTGTAATGTCCCCATCCTTTAGTAATGTCCCCGGATAGGATGCAGTGACGGCGGCGGCTGAAAGGGGGCAGGGGCGGCGGCAACGCATCGGATGTAGTGACGGCGGCTGAAAGGGGGCAGGGGCAGCGGCGACGTATCGGATGCAGTGATGGCGGCGGCGGTGGCGGCTGAAAGAGGGCAGTGGCTAAAACTCACCGATCGATCTTCTCAGCTTCCACAGACGCTGGAGTGAAGGTGAGGTGAACGTTCTCCGTCCCAAGATCCACAGTGATTGGAGAGATCGGTCAGAAGGCCGGTCTATCCAATCAGAGCTGGGGGCGGGTGAAACTGAGGTCACCTAGCTGCAGCCAATGATCAGGGCTACAGCTGCACTGATCATGGCTGGATTTAAATGTTTTAGCCATTTTCAATGGCTGAAACATTACAGTGGCTGTGATTGGCTGAGTGGCATTCGTCAGCCAATCACAGCTTACGTAGGTCCGGGGAGGAGACACCACCCCTCCTGAGGTCAGGCAGAGGTCCCCTCCTCCCCGAATCTAAGGTTTATGCAGCGATCACAGCCACCGGGGCTTCGGGGCTGCGAGTTCGCCATGACATACTGGGTACGTCATGGGTCCTTAAGTAACAGGGAGCCATGACGTACCCAGTACGTCATAGGTCGCTAAAGGGGTTAATGTGCCTGTTTACACACAAATAATAAAAAAAAAACACCATTCTTCTCACCTGCCCCACGTTCCCTCGGCTGCCTCATAGATACTTCCAAGATAAAACTTTGTTTTCCAACTTCCTGGGCATGCTCAGAACTGGAAAACGGATCCTGCAAATGAGATGCGGTGACTTGCGGTACAAAACGGATCCGGCGCTCATTGAAAAGCATTGCAGAGGTCTCCGCAATGTACCGGATCCGGTGAGATGAGATATTTTATCTTTGGATGAAAACGCAGCATGTTGCGTTTTTGTATAAAGATAAAATACCGCAAATTACCGGATCCGGACAGTAACGCACGCAACCGCATGCAAATGCATGTTACTGCAAGTCCATTGAAAATGCATTGAGCGCACAACGGATCCGGTAAGATGCGTTTTGCGTTTTTTTGCCATCAGGCAAAAAAACGCTGATGTAAACCAGCCTTATTTGCTGCAGCGCTGTCTACATGACGTCAGCATTTACAAATCATTACAGACACTGAGGGGAAATATCAGAGATAGACATGGGAAAACAACAAATGAAAAGGGTGTCAATACTTTCAAAAGGCACTTTACACAAGTGTTCAGTAAGTGGACAGTTTGGGAGGATGAGCAGGAGGATAAGAAACTGTTTTCACAGCAGTGTGGCACTGAAATTTGCTCATCACTTTAGTGTGGCTAGGGGGATGCAGAGGACACAGGGCACACAGCTCCCACAGAGGAAAGTTTGTTGTTACTTCTGGGAAGCCTGGCACATATACTCGGAAAACAGGCTCTGTAGGGGCTTTTTTTATTTTGTTTAAATTGTTACTCTGTGGGGGATTTCTTAAAATTCTGGTTGTGTAGTTCAACTGTAAAATCAGGCTCTGTTGGGGCCTTTTTAAATTCTTGCTCTGTGGGGAAACTCTTCCCATCTTGGTTGTTGTCAACTCTGAAAATAAGCTATGTAGGAGCCATTTTTAAAATTGTTGTTCAGTGGAGGAATTCTTCCAATCTTGGCTTTGTGGGTCAACTGTGAATATATGCTCTGTAGGGGCTATTTTTGAAAACTGTTGCTCCGTGGTGGAACTCTTCCAAGCCTCATATCAGCCTTCCAGTTCAATCTGAAATCCAATGACCAGCTTTTTTTGTTTTTTATAAATTCTTTATTTAAATTTTTTTAAGTCATAACAAGGTATAAGACAAGAGAGAAAAGGAATGGCATCTTAACAAATCTTTTAGAAGATATAACATAATATACATACACGGAGTGTAATACACATTGCGACGTATATGATTCTGTATCAATAGAGTACAAAAGAAAGAAGCTTTGATGCCTGAGAAGATATGAGAGTAAGGAGAAGAAAAGGAGGGAAGAGGACTATTAAGTTTAGGATATGGCAGAATGCGGGGAGAAGATGGGTGAATGATATATAGAGGAGAGAGGGTGTTATGATAAACAGAGAAAAGAAACTTAAGTCCTGCTAAGATTATCACGTTCTTTTTAGAGCAAGGATTAGTAAAAAACATGAAACATATGAAGAAAATTGTTTCGGTAATATTGACGAAGACTAAGCTACTATCGTCATGTAAGAGCATTTAGCCAGACACTCCAGTTCATTGATATTTTCCCATCTTTATTTTTTGACAATCTAATTTTTTCGTATATGCCTAGTCGTGTTGTCTCTTCGATCCATTCTTTGATGGAGGGCGGGTCTTCACTCTTCCAATGTTTGGCTATCATCAGTTTTGCAGCATTGAGTAATTGAGGTAGCATGTAGGTTTTTTTTAATAGTGTGTTTGTAGTATCGAGATTTAAGAGGATGAATTCTGGTGTTAAATGTATATCTATTTTAGCCACTCTCTTAATGTGTTCTCTTACCTTTTCCCAGTATTCTTGAATTTTAGGACATTTCAACCAGATGTGAGTCAAAGTGCCGAACTCCATCTCACATCTCCAGCATAGTGGTGATATTGTGCTATTTATTTTGTTTAATATTACTGGGGTTTTGTACCACCTTGAGATTATTTTATAATTTAATTCTTGATATCTCACTGAGAATGTAAGGTAATGAATATTTCTCATTATTGCTTGAATTTCATTTGGGAGAAATTTTATGTTCAGTTCGGTTTCCCATTTGCTTATAAAATTTGGGATAACTTCTCCTTGTGTTAAATTTTTATTTATTTTAGCTATTAATTTATCGTTTCTCGTTGTGTTTAAAAAGAGTTTGAGTATTGGGGGGTCTGGTGTACAAGTTGAAATGTCTGGAAAGTGATGTTTTATTATATCTCCAAGGATTTGTGCGTCAGCGTTATCTAGTTGGAGGGAGGAGGTGAGTAGTTTGAACTTATCAGATCTTAGGTAGTCATTTTTGTCCATCAATGAATATAGTGGTGCATCTCTATATGCTTTCGAAAGACCAATCTTTTTTTTAGTGTTCTATATTTGTTTGGTATTAAGTGGAGAATAGGGGTGGCTTTACATATCCTTGGTATGATGCTCATTTTTTTATTCGTTCTGTGCCATAGCTTAAGAGTTGTCAAAGTATAGGGATTTGAGATGCTATTATATTTGAATTTGTTATGTGGGGTAGGCCAAAGATAGTGTTGGAACCCCGCATCTAGGTCATTGATTTCTAAAGTCGTCCAAAGTTTTGTTGGGGAGTGAGTTCTAAGTTCAGTTACTCTAGCTATGTGGGTGGCTATTCTGTATCTCTCAAAGTCAGGGAGACCTACACCTCCTTTGTGTTTTGGGTTTGTTAAGATCTTGTAGCTTATTCTATGACTTTTTCCTGCCCATATAAAGTTTGATACTAAACTTTCCATTTTTTTGAAGAATTGTTGGGGGATCTCTATCGGGAGAGTTTGTAGAAGGTATAAAATTTTTGGTAGGATTATCATTTTTATTAAGTTGACTCTACCGAACCAGGAAATTGGAACATCTTTCCATGACGACAGAGTAGATTCTAGTGACAATATTAATGGTGCAAAATTAAGCCTATAGAGATGGATGGAGGAATCACTCAGCTTTGTGTCAACTTAGGTGATGGATGAGCATTCCTTAAAGGATGAGATTGTTGTCAATTTTTTTTTGTTTTCAGGTGATATTAGAATATGCATAATGTTTGATTTAGAAAAAAATATTTTAAAGTTCGAAATTGAATTAAAGTAACTTAAGTCAGATAGTAATGACCAGCTTTTTAACTGCAACAGCTATAGTGTATGGTACTGGAGTGAAATTTTAGTTCTGTGGGGGAACTGTGAAAACAGACACTGTAATAATCTGATGGGCACTCTCTGTACACAAGAAAGGGAATACTCTGCACATTTTAGGGTGCAAAGAATGTGGAGAGTATTAAATGGGGGCCATGGCCGTAGTGCTACTGGTGATGGAGGTGGAGTTGCTGCAAGGAGAAGACGTCGATCTGTGACTGCAACGCTCCCAAATAAAACACATTCCTCTGGTGCACGCAGGTGACAGGATGTTCCTTAGAGTGCGAAATCACCCAGCGCCATCATCTAGTATTTTCCATATTAGCAGAAGTCAGCGTTTCAGCAACATGGTGGAAGAGTATGTGTCCATAGGTCTCCATGTACTGAGTAATGGGTCTGCCTCATTTAGTTCAATTTCCTTTGATTTGGCTTCTACAGGATCCCCTTTTTATTACGGCCCCAATACCAACAACAAACAAAATAGAATCTGAGTGTTATTTCATTGTTCCTAGGTATAGAATTAAGGTTTGGCTGCCTTCTTTGAACAATAATTTTTTCAAACGCAACAGTTTAGAACCCCAGGATATTTACTCAGCAGCATTGTGGAGGTGCCCAAAGGCAATGAAGCCTCTCACCGTGGCTTCTCACCGTGCAACATTGAAGAGGGACGTGAGGAGGTGGCATGCATTGATGTGCAAGTATTTGAGGACCTACAGTCATAACTAAGCCCCTTTGAGGAACATAATTTACTGTCCCCAGAGGTGGAGGCTGATGATAATGAGACAC
This sequence comes from Anomaloglossus baeobatrachus, assembly GCF_048569485.1. Classification (NCBI taxonomy): domain Eukaryota; kingdom Metazoa; phylum Chordata; class Amphibia; order Anura; family Aromobatidae; genus Anomaloglossus; species Anomaloglossus baeobatrachus. The sequence continues at coordinate 568,047,635 of NC_134354.1, read as the reverse complement.
ACTTGCCACCAGGTCAGCCTACAATCTCAAAGGGAAGGAGAATGAGATGGAAGACGAGGTGGTTGGTGATGAGTCCACTGACCTGGATCGCTGACATGCATAGCCAGCACAGCAAGACAGAGGAAGATGGATATGTAGCACCAACACAGGCACCAAAGGGTAGTGGTTTGCTCAGAGTGAGAACTGGGTCAACTGCTCCTAAGAACACCCCCACTATAGCCCAAGTCAGGGCAAGGGGGCGTTCAGCCACTGTCTGGATTTTGTTTTCTGAAATTCCTTCAGAGAAAAACATTGTAAACTGTAGCATCTGCCATACAAAGTTGAGGAGAGGCCAGGGCAAAGGCAACCTGAGCACCAGCAGCATGCATAACCACATGGAAGCCAAGCACCTCAGTAGGTGGGCAGAACAAATTTGTTGTGTCTGCGGGTAAAAACCACTGCCATGTCACCTGTACTACGTCCTCCACAATCTGCTGTCCAGGAAGCAGGCGTTCACACATCCTGCCCACAAGGTGCAATTGCATAGACACAGCAAACATGAACCACATCCACTTCCTTGTCTCAGGGAAGCGTATAGTTGCCCGTGCCTGAGATCTTGGAGAATAAGCATAAATACCCAGCCACGCACCCACAGGCACAAAACCTAAATTCGAACATTGCCAAATTACTAGCTATGGAAATATTGCCGTTTAGGCTTGTGGGAACACAGTGTTTCCATGATCTCTTGGCTGTGGCTGCCTACAATGCAGTGTTCCCAGCCATCACTATTTTGCCCGTTGTGCCATCCCCGCATTACACAAGCACATGTTAAACAATCTCAACCATGCTCTGACCAACGTCGTAACTGGGAAGGTCCACCTAACCACAGGCACGTGGACAAGTTGTTGTGGACAGGGATGATACATATCTGTCATGGCACACTGGGTGAACCTGGTGGAGGCTGGGACAAAGTCGCAAATTGTAACATCACATATCTTACCCATGCCAAGAATAGCGGGCCCAACTTCTACCAGCACTTCTGCCTCATCATATGCCACTTCCTGTCTTCCCTCCTCCCCCTCCTCCTGCTCCTCATCCTCTGCTGAATTAACCTCCCCATCACTGCCAAGCTGGGAGCTGTGCAGCAGCGCATCGGCACAGCGGCAACATGCTCTGCTGAAGCTGACCTGTTTATGTCGCAAACCACACACTACAGCAGAGGTAAGGTATAAAGGCAAGGTATTAAAGAGCAGACCAATCAGTGGCTCTCCCCACTGCACCTCCAACTCCGCCTGGTCGTTTGTGACAATTGGCATAATCTGGTGGTAGCTTTAAAGGTCAGCAAGCTAGTACACATGCCATGCATGGCTCACGTGTTAAACCTAGTTGTTCAGAAATTTATGAAAACTTACCTGACTTGCCGTACCTTCTTGAGAAGGTGCGCTGTATTAGTGCCATTTCCGCCATTCCTCTATCACTTTTGCTGGTCTTACAGCACTACAAGAACGCTTTAATTTGACAAGTCACCGACTCATGTGCGACTTGACCACGCAGTGGAACTCTACGTTCTATATGTTGGCGAGGATTACTGAGCAGCAGAGGGCAGTATCTGAATACCAGCTTCAACAACATGCCTGTCAAACTGAAAGTCACCCACCACACATAACACCTGTTGAGTGGGTGTGCATCGCTGACATTTGTGAGGTTCTTGAGAACTTTGACTACTGCACCCAGCTCATGAGCAGTGATCAGGCTATTATCAGCTTAAACATCCCGCTGCTGTGTCTGTTGAAACAATCACTGCATAATCTCAAAGAGGACGCTTTGAGTACCCAGCATATGGATATGGACCCAGATTTCCCAATGGGTGATACTCCCTAGCCCAGCCAATATTCTGAGGGAACATTGGGTGATGATGAGGAGGATGAGGAGGATGTGGAGAAAGAAGATGTAAGGTGTTAAATACTGTTTGTATAGAGTCTAGTGCAAGGGTACAAGGGAAACACAGAGACACAGGTTTGCTAAACAGTTCTTGTATTACTTCATACAAGTAAGTGCACAAAACATGAAGGGTTAAACAGTTGCAGGGTGCAGAGGCTGGGAACAAATTAAGCATGAATGGATCCCCAAAGTTCAGCAGAAGTATCAAAGTATAATTCAGTCTCTCTTACTGTACTTGTAAATGTCCATGGCAGAGCAGAAAGGTTCCTGTGAGTTCCAGGGATCCAAAACAGAGGATGGCAGAAAAGTAGTTCTTCCAAAGACTTCAGGAGATCAGGTTACAGGCAGACTGCAAACAGGGTTCAGAAGCACTGGTCCATCAGCTGAGATGGCTTAAGCAGGTAATTGGTAGGGAACAGGGCGGGAACATAGAAGCTGAGAAATCCATATTGACTGAGGGCAAAGGTGAGGGCAACAAACAGGAAGCATGATGGCCAATGAAGAAAAAACAGATTAAAGCAAAATGACAAAACAAGACAAAAAGTCAGAAAACCTCACATAAGACTTGTTTTGCTTTGCTACCCAGGGGACTACCAAAGCTACACGGCAGACTCTCAACCCCAAAGTCATGTCTGTCCAGCACGGATGGGCTGGAGAGGAGGAGGTGGAGGAGGAGGCGAGTCAACGTGAGGAAAGGATGGGTACTGTTCCTCCTGGTGGGGGCACAGGACTTTTGCCTGTTTGCAGCTTGGCCCACATGGCACAGTGCATGCGTAAGTGTCTGTGGCAAAATCCTCGCGTGATACACATTTTATCCAACAACCTATATTGGTTGGCCACCTTTCTGGACCCATGGTACAAGGAGAAATTTCCTTCTCTTCTTTTGGAGTCACCAAAGGGTTGCACAATGGAATCCTTCAAGAGGGTTGTTGTAGATCAGTTGATGAAAACATCACCCTCAGACAACGCTGGCAGCAGAGTTACCAACACCAAGTGTTGTGAATACATTTTCCAGTTCAGAGCTGCCTCTTGTGGTCAGTGCTGGCAGTGCAGTTGATGTGTGGAATGGAAGCGACACACCTGCAGAGGACTGGCAATAAGGGTCTGACTGGTCTATTTAACTTAGTAGCTTTCTCTTGTTACTTGCTGGTGGTCAATTGCTCCTGTGTGTCCAGGACATTCTGCAACCAGCTCTGCTCACTTCCAGAACTTCCCTCAGATAAGTGGTCTTGTACCTCTGTTATTTGTTTACCACCCTATGTTGTTGTTCTCCTTGCATACTATGCATGATTCTTAATTTGTCTGTGTGGAGTTGTGGAATGGATCATTCCCTGCTGGGAGTGTTTGTATACTTAGCTCCATGATTCTGCAAGATTTGTGTTTTGTCATGCTTGGTATTATTCAGTCCCTGATCTGTATTAGTGTTTTTTGGATCCCAGTAATATCTGAGCGCTGGTACAGTTGGGGAGAGGTTTAGTAACCTCAGGATTTTTCCATTTCAGTAGTGCTGGTATTTATTAGGGTTTTTTGCGGCTGCAGACAGTTGTCCTTCCTATCCTTTTCTATAAAGATAGTTTGGGCCTCACCTTTCCTAAAATCTGTCCTTTCTGGCTTTGTATTGTGTTTTCTATATTACCGTAGCCTTTACATGTGGGGGGCTATCTATCTATCTTTGGGAACTACTCCGAAGCAGATTAGCTTTCTTATCTTGCTGTCATGGATGTCATACAATTGGCTGTGCAAGTGGAGCAGCTTACTTCTCAGGTTAAGGATATATCCGATTATCTTGCCCAGACACCTGCTGTAGAACCTAAGTTACCTGTACTTGATTTGTTCTCTGGGGATCGGTCTAAATTTATGAACTTCAAGAACAATTGTAGGTTATTTTTTTGCTTTTAAACCCAAGTCCTATGTGTCTTGCAGGCAGCAAGTTCAGATTGTTATCTCTCTGCTGCGTGGTGACCCCCAGAATTGGGCCTTTTCCCTGGCGCCTGAAGATCCTGCTCTTGCGGATGTGGATTTCTTTTATCAGGCTCTAGGATTGTTATACGATAAACCTAATGCTATTGATCAAGCCGAGAAAACTTTATTGGCTTTGATACAGGGTCAGGAAGCTGCAGAGATATACTGTCAGAAATTTCGTAAATGGGAGGTCCTTACTAAGTGGAATGATGCGGTTCTTACGGCTCTCTTTTGGAAGGGGTTAGCAGAGCCTGTAAAGGATGTTATGGTGGGCTTTCTTGTCCCCTCTGGTCTCGATGCCTCTATGTCATTGGCCATTCAGATTGATAGATGTTTACGTGAACGTAAAACAATGCGTGCTGAGGTGTTGCTCTCAGAGCGGTTTCCGGAGCCTATGCAGTGTGATAGGGTCCTTTCTAGGGCAGAACGGCAGGGTTTTAGACAGCGTAATAAGTTATGTTTCTTCTGTGGGGACGCCTCTCATACTATTTCTGTCTGCCCTAAGCACGAGAAACGATGTTCCCATTCATTTACTTTGAGCAGTTTACAGTCTAAGTTTCTTTTGTCGGTTTCTTTGATCTGTTCCCTATCATCATTTTCTGTTATGGCTTTTATTGATTCAGGAGCTGCCCTGAACTTGATGGATTTTGGGTTTGCTGAGCGTTGGGGTTTTCCTATGGTGCCGTTGCATGCTCCTATCCCTTTGAGGGGAATTAATGCTACTCCTTTAGCTGAAAATAAGCCCCAGTTTTGGACCCAGGTGACGATGCAGGTCGCGCCTGACCATCGGGAGGTTTGTAAGTTTTTGGTCTTGAATAATTTGCATGATATTTTGGTACTGGGATTTCCTTGGTTGCAAGCCCATAATCCAGTTCTTGATTGGACTTCTTTTTCTGTGACTAGTTGGGGCTGCCATTGTGTGCATAGTGATACTCCTGTTTTGTCTATTCCATCTCAGACATGGGAGGTCTCTGACTATTTGGCGGATTTCATGGATGTGTTTAATGAGACCAAGACCGTGTCTTTGCCTCTGCATTGCGCTGATTGCGCTATTGAATTGGTGCCTGGTTGTAAATTTCCTAAGGGACGGCTTTTCAATTTATCGGTTCCTGAACATGTTGCTATGTGGACTTACATTAAGGAGTCTTTGGAGAAGGGTCACATTAGACCATCATCTTCCCCTTTGGCCGCTGTTTTTTTTTTTTTGTGGCCAAGAAGGATGGTTCATTGCGGCCCTATATTGATTATCGTCTCCATAATAAAATCACGGTTCAATATCAGTATCCGTTGCTTCTGATTTCCGACCTGTTTTCCAGGGTGAAGGGTGCTAGTTGGTTTACTAATCTCGATCTTCGGGGAGCATATCATCTCATTCGCATTAAACAGGGTGATGAATGGAAGACGGCGTTTAATACCCTTGAGGGGCATTTTGAGTACCTAGTGATGCCCTTTGGGCTCCCTAATGCCCCTTCCGTCTTGCAATCTTTCATGAATGATATCTTCCGGGACTTTGTGGACAAGTTTTTGATTGTCTATTTGGATGACATTTTGATTTTTTCTCATGACTGGGATTCTCATGTTGAACAGGTTCGGACAGTATTTCAGGGTCTCAGGGACAATGCGTTATATGTCAAGGGGTCAAAATGTCTGTTTGGCGTTCAAAAGGTTTCTTTTTTGGGGTTTATTTTGTCCCCATCTTCTATTGAGATGTATCCAGTTAAGGTTCAGGCCATTCATGATTTGGTACAGCCTACTTCTTTGAAAAGCCTTCAGAAGTTTTGGGCTTTTGCTAATTTCTATCATAAATTCATAGGCAATTTTTCCAGTATTGTCAAGCCATTGACTGATTTGACTAAGAAGGGAGCTGATGTTGTGAATTGGTCCTCAGAGGAAGTCTTGGCTTTTCAGGAGCTGAAAAGGAGGTTTTCTTCTGCTCCGGTCTTGCGGCAGCCTGATGTGTCTATTCCTTTTCAGGGGGAGATCGATGCCTCGGAAATTGGAGCTGGGGCTGTCTTGTCTCAAAGGGACCCTGTGACTTCTAAACTTAGACCTTATGCTATTTTTCCCGAAAACTTTCACCACCAGAGCGAAATTATGATGTGGGGAATCAGGAATTATTGGCTATGAAATGGGCTTTTGAAGAATGGCGACATTGGCTGGAAGGGGCGCGACATAAAATTGTAATACTTACTGATCATAAGAATTTGATCTATCTTGAATCTGCCAGGAGGTTGAATCGTAGACAGGCTAGATGGGCCTTGGTTTTCACACGCTTTAATTATGTAGTCTCTTATATTCCTGGTACTAAGAATATTAAGGCGGATGCCCTTTCTAGGAGTTTCTTGGCTGATTCTTTGGATGTGAGTGACTGAGCCTGCTACCATTCTGCATGAGGGAGTGATTCTCTTTGCCATTACACCCGATTTGAGACTTGCTCTTGAGGGATTTAAGGAGAACAAACCTGAAAGATGTCCAGGAGGGAAATTGTATAATCCTGACCAATGGAGGAGTAGAGTGATGTCTGAAGTTCATTGCTCTGTGTTGGCTGGTCATCCTGGGATTTTTGGCACCAGGGATTTGGTGAGTAGGTCCTTTTGGTGGCCTTCTCTTTCTCGTGATGTGAGGAGTTTTGTGCAGTCCTGTGAGATCTGTTCTAGATCCAAGTCTTCTTGTTCTCGTTCCAGTGGACTATTATTGCCATTGCCGGTGCCCAAGAGACCATGGACTCACATCTCAATGGATTTCATTTCTGATCTCCCTGTTTCTCAATGGATGACGGTTATTTGGGTAATTTACGATAGATATTTCAAAATGATTCATTTGGTGCCACTGCCTAAGTTGCCATCAGCTTCGGAGTTCGTACCTTTGTTCTTCGTCAGGTGGTTCATTTGCATGGTATTCCTGAGAATGTTGTGTCCAATAGGGGAGTCCAGTTTGTGTCTAGATTCTGGAGTGCTTTTTGTTCTAGGCTGGGAGTTGAGTTGTCCTTCTCCTCTGCGTTTCATCCTCAGACTAATGGACAGACGGAAAGGACAAATCAGACTTTGGAAACCTATTTGCGCTGTTTTGTGTCGGCTGAACAGGACGACTGAGTTTTTTTTTTGTCCTTGGCTGAGTTTGCTCTTAATAATAGAGCTAGTTCGGCTACTTTGATGTTTCCTTTTTTCTGCAATTCTGGCTTTCATCCTCAGTTTTCTTCGGGGCAGATGGAGGCTTCTGCCTGCCTGGGTGTTGATTCGGCAGTGGAGAAAATGCAGCGTATTTGGGATCAAGTGATGGATAAATCGTCCCAGTCCCAAGAAAATGCCCAATGGTTTGCCAACCGACATAGGACTGTGGGTCCCCGGTTTAAGGTTGGGACTTGGTCTGGTTGTCTTTCAGACATGTTCCTATGAAAGTTTCTTCCCCAAATTTTAAGCCAAGGTTCATTGGACCTTATAAAATTTCGAGGGTAATTAATCCTGTTTCTTTCCGTTTGGTTCTTCCAGAGACCTTCAAAATTCACAATGTCTTTCATAAGTCTTTGATGAAAAAATATGTTGAACTGGTAGTGTCCACGGCTGCGCCTCCTGATCCTGTGTTGGGTCGAAGGGGATCTGGAATATGTAGTGGGAAAAAATTTGGATTCCCGTATTGCTAGACAGCAGCTCCAGTATCTGGTCAAGTGGAAAGGTTACGGTCAGGAGGATAATTCTTGGGTGGCTGCATCCGACATACATGCTGATCACTTGATCCGTGCTTTTCATCGAGCCCATCCTGACAAACCCACGGATTCCGGTGAGGGTTCGGTGACCCCTCTTAAAGGGAGGATGTACTATTGTGAATACGATTTCCAGTTCGGAGCTCCCTCTTGTGGTCAGTGCTGGCAGTGCAGTTGATGTGTGGAATGGAAGCGACACACCTGCAGAGGACTGGCAATCAGGGTCTGACTGGTCTATTTAACTTAGTAGCTTTCTCTTGTTACTTGCCGATGGTCAATTGCTCCTGTGTGTCCAGGACATTCTGCAACCAGCTCTGCTCACTTCCAGAACTTCCCTCAGATAAGTGGTCTTGTACCTCTGTTACTTGTTTACCACCCTTTTTTGTTGTTCTGCTTTCATACAATGCATGATTCCTAATTTGTCTGTGTGGAGTTGTGGTGGAATGGATCATTCCCTGCTGGGAGTGTCTGTATACTTAGCTCCATGATTCTGCAAAATTTGTGTTTTGTCATGCTTGATATTATTCAGTCCCTCATCTGTCTTAGTGTTTTTTGGATCCCAGTAACATCTGAGTGTTGGTACAGTGGGGGAGAGGTTTAGTAACCTCAGGATTTTTCCATTTCAGTAGTGCTGGTATTTATTAGGTTTTTTTACGGCTGCAGACAGTTCCTCTTTCCAATTCTTTGCTATAAAGATAGTTTGGGCCTCACCTTTGCTAAAATCTGTCCTTTCTGACTTTGTATTGTGTTTTCTATATCACCGTAGCCTTTACATGTGGGGGGCTATCTATCTATCTTTGGGGACTATGCCGAGGCAGATTAGCTTTCTTATATTTCTATCTGTGAGATTATTTAGTTCTCTGGCTTTGTCGAGGCGTCCAGGTCATCATAGGCACGCTGTCAGGATTAGGTCTGCAGTCCATTAAGTTTCCAGCCACTCTGTTACCTTTTGGGATTCCACATTATTTGATCCTCCCCGGTCCCTGAATCACAACAACCAAGGATTAATGGAGAGAGACACCAACACCAGGCCCAACAGAGGTGAGGGGAAAATATTCGCAAACTGGGCCATTTTCAATAAACCAGCACATCAGCAAGGGCTATCTGTGCCAAGAAGGGAGAAGTTGCACACCATGGTCAAGGGGTACTTAAGTGACCATACCTGTGTCCTTTCTGATGCTTCAGTTCCCTTTAATTATTGGGTGTCCAAGCTGAACACTTGGCCAAACCTCTCCTTATACGCGTTGGAGGTGCTGGCCTGCCCGGCTGCTAGTGTGATGTCTGAGCTCATTTTCAGTTCTGCTGGGGCAATCATCACTGATAGGCATTCACGCCTCTCCACAGATAATGCAGACAGACTTAAGCTGGTGTCACACTAAACGACAGCGACAACGACGTCGCTGTTACGTCACCATTTTCGGTGACGTAACAGCGACCTTGTAAGTCGCTGTTATGATCGCTGCTTAGCTGTCAAACACAGCAGAAGCAGCGATCATAAGGTCGCTGTGCTACATGTTCAGAGAGCAGGGAGCCGCGCTTAGCGCTGGCTCCTTGCTCTCCTGCAGCACACATCGGGTTAATTAACCCGATGTGTGCTGCAGCTACATGTCACAGTTCAGAGAGCAGGGAGCCGCGCTTAGCGCTGGCTCCTTGCTCTCCTGCAGCACACATCGGGTTAATTAACCCGATGTGTGCTGCAGCTACATGTCACAGTTCAGAGAGCAGGGAGCCGCGCTTAGCGCTGGCTCCTTGCTCTCCTGCAGCACACATCGGGTTAATTAACCCGATGTGTGCTGCAGCTACATGTCACAGTTCAGAGAGCAGGGAGCCGCGCTTAGCGCTGGCTCCTTGCTCTCCTGCAGCACACATCGGGTTAATTAACCCGATGTGTGCTGCAGCTACATGTCACAGTGCAGGAGCCGGCACTGGCAGCAAGAGCGGAGGCTGGTAACCAGCGTAAACATCGGGTAACCAGGGAAAGGTCTTCCCTTGGTTACCCGATGTTTACGCTGGTTACAGCTTACCGCAGCTGCCAGTGCCGGCTCCTGATCGCTTCATTTCGTCGCTCTCTCGCTGTCACACACAGCGATGTGTGTGTCACAGCGGGAGAGTGACGACCAAAAAATGAAGCTGGACATTCAGCAACGACCGGCGACCTCACAGCAGGGGCCAGGTCGTTGCTGGATGTCACACACAGCGACAGCGACGGGACGTCGCTGCAACGTCACAGAAAATGGTGACGTAGCAGCGACGTCGTTGTCGTCGTCGTTATGTGTGACACCAGCTTTACTCTGATTAAAGTCAACAAGGGCTGGATTTCTCCACAATTTGCAATCCCTCCAGATGAGAGCAAGCCAAACTAAATTCCCCCAAAATCTTAATTTTGACTACTGCTGTTAACATCCACCCCTTCTCATATAAAGATGTTTCTTTCCTGCATCAATCATGATTCAGCCTATAGGGCTAACTTTTGTAAACACTATGCACATTCTATATAATCTAATCTATAGATACAACCTTTAGCAACTTTACCCTTCCAACACCTTTTCCTTCCCCGCCCCCTCACCCCCCTCTCCCTTCTTCCCTCTCTCACAGTTTTTTAAAAAAATGATCTAACTTTGTTTTGTGTCTTATTTAAGGTGCACATTCCTTATATGAACTTGTCTATTAACTACATTCATAGTCACTGACTTGCCAACCTGATCACTAAACTTATACTAAATGAACATCTAAGGTATGCATGTTTCTACACACACTTGATATACCCACAACTTTGTAAACGTCAAGTAACTAATTCTTGTTATGTTTCACAATCATAGGCGTTTGACTCATAATTCAGACATTTTCCCTCTCGCCCATAACAGCACCACCTGAGAGAGAGGTCCGCCCCTTCAGGACAGGAAACCCACTGAAATAAAAAGGCGGTACCTCTCTACCGCATCAGTTTAGGTTTCCTGTCCCGACGGGACACCCACGGATCACTGTCCCAGGCCTGGCCCGGTGTGGAAGCCGGGTCTCTTACCTGAAGCCGGTGTCCGGGCTTGGAAGCACCCCCCCCACGGTCTCAGATCCATGCGGCGGTGAGGCGAGGACCTGGAGCTGGAGCTCGGCCGACGTCGCTCCAGGACTGTGCGCACGCACGGCTGCCGCTGTAAGGCTTGTCCCTGCCGTGCTGCACGCTGGAGCGAAGACCGGAAGTGATGCGGAGACATGCGCGGTGTGGACAGGAAGCTACTGTCTGAGCATGCGCACCCGTATCCAAGATGGCGCTGCCCAGGGACCAGTGGTGATTCTTAAACCGACCAGGAATGTGAGTATGATCTCTCCAGAATGGACGGCGATTCACCCCGCAGCGGTGAGCGGCAGCCTGCTTCACCTGCACGCAGCACCCGGCAGGCGTCTGCGTGCAAATCCAAAATCCAGGGCAACCCATTCACCCCGCAGCGGTAAGCGGCAGGCCGCTTCTCCTGCACGCAGCACCCGGCGGACGTCGGTGTGCGAATCCAGGACCACCCGGTCCGGCGGAGGAAGCAGTTGGTCGGGCAGTCCCAGGAGGGATAGACCCAAGGACAGGGTTCAGCCATCGGATCCGGTAGTACTTCTTGCGTCAGGGGGTGAGTGGATCTTTGTGGAGACTGGCGTTCGGGCGGAGGACCCACCTCCCATCCCGTCCATACTCAAGTTCCTCCAGAGAGGCGTGGAGTTGGGTCTCTCCACCAGTACCCTCAAGGTGCAAGTCTCAGCCCTAGGGGCTTTGTTTAATCTCAGCCTCGCACAGGATAGATGAGTGGCTAGGTTTATTTGCTCCCGGGCTAGGGCAGGGCCGGCACGTACTCACTGCGTTCCCCCTTGGGACCTTAACCTTGTCCTTGACGCCCTCACGGAGCCACCCTTTGAACCCTTGGGGGAGGTTTCCTTGAAGCATTTAACCCTGAAGGTTTTTCTTCTAGTTGCCCTCACATCAGCTAGGCGGGTGATCAACCTCCAGGCGTTGTCGATAGTTCACCCCTACCTGCAGGTCTTGGGGGATAGAGTGGTGTTACGCACTGATCCGGGATATCTTCAAGTCCCTTTCACCGTACAAAGGAGATTGTACTCCCCTCCCTGTGTGACCCCCCGCACAATGCTAAAGACTCCAGGCTCCACACTTTGGATGTCAGGAGGGCCCTGGTCATATAGCTCGATAGGACTAGTGAATGGAGGAGGGCTCAGTCGCTGTTCATCACTTTCCAGGGGGCTTCTAAGGGCAAGGGGGCTACAAAATCTACCCTTGCTAGATGGATTAGAGACGCTATCTCCCTTGCGTACTCGGCCAAGGGCACTCCTCTTCCCGGGGGGGGGGGAATCAGGGCGCATTCCACTAGATCCGTCTCTACGTCTTGGGCAGAAAGGGCGGATGCCTCCATTGAACAGATCTGTCAGGTGGCTACTTGGTCGTCCCCTTCTACTTTCTTTCACCATTATAGACTGGACTTATCCTCCACAACAGACCTGTCCTTTGGGAGATGGGTGTTACAGGCGGTGGTCCCTCCCTAAGGTGGTAGATCTCTATTAATCTCTCAAGTGGTGCTGTCATGGGCGAGGGGGAAAAGTCTTAGTTACTTACCGGTAATGGGATTTTCATGAGCCCATGACAGCACCCTTAGTTCCCCCCCTATTCACTGGTTGTGGTCACCCTTCGGGGAGTGTTAGTGTTAGTGGTGTTCTCCTTATCCTCCTCTTCCTTTGGTGGTGGTTAATTAACCTTGTTGGGCGAGCCTCTCATGCTCTGTAAACCAACTCATGCGGTAGAGAGGTACCACCTTTTTATTTCAGTGCGTTTCCTGTCCTGAAGGGGCGGACCTCACTCTCAGGTGGTGCAGTCATGGGCTCATGAAAATCCCGTTACCAGTAAGTAACTAAGACTATTTTGTTCGTGTCAAATTACAACCTAAAGTTGTTCTATTAGGTATGTGCTTGATGCTGCCTTTTCTGTTTTCTTTTATTCCATATTGTTCCATTTATACAACTATATTTACTTCATACATGTGTGATCTCTTTTATGCTATGTTTGTTCAATTTCATATGGTGGAAATGTTCAGAACGATATACCATAGATTGATATATATATATACTAATATGGCATTTTGTACATGTATGAGCTTTTTATCTTTGTAATGAGTCTGACACATCATTGTTTGTACACTAATTATTGTTGTCTGATATGTACACGCAGATAAATCCTTAGAGGAAGACACAGGTCGAAACGTCAGGATACTCTTTGGAATTTTTCTGATTTTTTTTCTGTTTGGCAGTAATAAAAAGCATTGAAAAACCACCAGTAACTCTCTTTAATTTTTCTATATGTGTGCTATAGTCTTTATACTACACATTACTCCTACTCCAGCCTAACTACTATTTGTCATTTGAGGATCTTGTGATGGTGACTCCCTGTGTCAACCATGACTCAAACCATAGAGCTAATTTTCTTAAACAATGCACATTCGTGTGACAACCGCATCTGTTCCATTCTGTATATGGTCTGTTGTTTTACATCTGTGTGCCATCGCTTTTTGTTGTTTTTTTTGCTGACAGCAAAAAAACAGAAGGAGAGTTACTTACAGTCAAAAGCTAGAAAAATAGATAGCTGGATAGATAGATAGAGAGATAGATAGAGAGATAGAAAGAAAGACATATATAATGTCCCATTTCCCTGCATTTTGTTATCTTGCACCCTTTAGTGCCTTTCATGTGGCACCAAAGGGTGTTGAGTTTTGGTTTTAGCCACAAATTTATTATTTTCCCCCAAAAAATGACGTGGGGTCCCCCCTATTTTTTGTACACAGCTGAGGTGAAGCAGACAGTGGCAGCCTGAAAACCGCGGCTGGCAGCTCTGCCTTGGTTGGTAATCCAAGACAGAGGGCACTGCATGCTGTTTTTTTAAGTTAAATTAAATAAATAAGTTAAAACAAAAAAATTGGGCTCTCTCTAAATTGGATCACCAGCCAAGTAAAAGCGGACAGCTGTGGTCTGGTATTCTCAGACTAGGGAGTTTCACGGTTATTAGAAACTCCCCAGCCTAAAAATAGCAGGCCACAGCCACACCAGAAGTGGCGCATCCATTGTGGTGTGGTGGGAAACGAGGTTATATATGAGGTTGATACCAGCTGTGTAATGTCACCAGGCATCAAGTCCTGGCATTAGTGATGTCATGGCATCTATCAGATACCCGGCATCACAAACTCAGTCAGTAAGAAAAAAAATAGACAACAAAAAATTTTTCTTTGAAAAAACACTTTACAAAACATTACCTCTTTCACCAATTTATTGAAAAGAAAAAAGAAATCCGGGTCCAGTGTAATTCAATAAGGGGGTCACATGACAATCCATACTATACTCACTGTCCCAGTCAATGGAGAACAGAAAGTTCCCCATTGGCTGGGAGAGAAGTGCAGTGACCTGAGCTAACATCATTAGGTCAGGCCAGGTCACTGCAGGGCATAACGAGCACCGACGTCATGAGGTTAGCTGAGTTTATTACATGCAATGATGAACTCCGCTGAACGTGTGACATCAGCGCTCGTCACTGAGTTCCATGGCCTCCGCATTCTCATGCGAACCATCCCATGAGACTGTGATGTCACCGCTAGTCAGAGTCTCAGGCGGCCTGCAAGACTTGAGGAGAGAACGCGGTGTCAAGGAAGTCAGTGACGAGCGCTGACGTCATGAGTTCAGCGGAGATCATAACAGCAAGTAATGATCTGAGCTAACCTCCTGATGTCTGCGCTAGACATCCCGCAGCTGCTCACACACTACTGTGTGAGTCACTGTGGGGCTGGCCAGGGCCATAGACTTAGACATGCGACATAGACTGCAGGGGCACCGATAGACTGAAGCCACATGGAAGTTCTTCTGTGTGGCTTCAGGGGATCCCAGAAACCATATGTGAGTCAGAAATACATGCAGGCATATTATCCAGGCTCTCCCCATTCAGTTTCATCACTTTCCTATCCATTTCATCCTTTTCCTCAGGCCCCCAGACCTCTTTGGTGGGTCCAGCAGAAAATGACTCGCATTTCCCATTGACTTGCATTGTACTCACTATTCCTAACAAACACACAAATATTACAAAGTATTTGTTAAGAGTATAGAGAATATGAATAATTACGGTACTCGCTCATCTCTACTGGTAACCATTACCTTCAACTTATACCTTTTACAGGCAGCATCTACAGTCATGGCCAAAAGTTTTGAGAATGCAAATATTAATTTTTTTACAAAGTCTACTGCCTAAGTTTTTCTAATGGCAATTTGCATATACTCCAGAATGTCATAAAGAGTGATCAGCTTAACAGCAATTACATGCAAAGTCAATATTGGCTAAGAAAATGAACTTCAACCCCCAAAACACATTTCAACATCATTGCATTCCTGCCTTAAAAGGAGCAGCTAACATTGTTTTAGTGATTGTTCCATTAACACAGGTGTGGGTGTTGATGAGGACAGGGCTGGCGATCAATCAGTCATGATTAAGTAAGAATGACACCACTGGACACTTTAAAAGGAGGCTGGTGCTTGGTATCATTGTTTCTCTTCAGTTAACCATGGTTATCTCTAAAGAAACACATGGAGCCATCATTGCTCTGCACAAAAATGGCCTAAGAGGGAAGAGTATCGCAGCTACAAAGATTGCACCTCAGTCAACAATCTATCGCATCATCAAGAACTTCAAGGAGAGAGCTTCCATTGTTGCCAAAAAGGCTCCAGGGCGCCCAAGAAGAGCCAGCAAACGCCAGGACCGTATCTTAAAACAGTTTCAGCTGCAGGATCGGACTACCAGCAGTGCCGTGCTAGCTCAGCAATGGCAGCAGGCTGGTGTGAGTACTGCTGCACGCACTGTGAGGCGGAGACTGCTTGAGCAAGGCCTGGTTTCAAGGAGGGCAGCAAAGAAGCCACTTCTCTCCAGAAAAAACATCAGGGACCGACTGATATTCTGCAAAAGGTACAGGGAGTGGACTGCTGAGGACTGGGGTAAAGTCATTTTCTCACATATATCCCCTTTTCGATTGTTTGGGACATCTGGAAAACAGCTTATTAGGAGAAGAAGAGGTGAGCTCTACCACCAGTCTTGTCTCATGCCAACTGTTAAGCATCTTGAAACGATTCATGTGTGGGGCTGCTTCTCAGCCAAGGGAATTGGCTCACTCACAGTCTTGCCTAAAAACACAGCCATGAAAAGAGAATGGTACCAGAATGTCCTCCAAGAGTAACTGCTCACAACTGTCCAAGAGCAGTTTGGCGCCCAACAATGCCTTTTCAAGCATGATAGAGCACCTTGCCATAAAGCAAAGGTGATCACGGAACAAAACATAGAGATTTTGGGTCCATGGCCTGGAAACTCCCCAGATCTTAATCCCATTGAGAACTTGTGGGCAATCATCAAGAGACGGGTGGACAAACAAAAACCAACAAATTCTGGCAAAATGCAAGCATTGCTTATGCAAGAATGGACAGCTATCAGTCAGGATTTGGTCCAGAAGTTGATTGAGAGCATGCCAGGGAGAATTGCAGAGGTCCTGAAGAAGGGTCAACACTGCAAATATTGACTTGCTGCATTAACTCATTCTAACTGTCAATATAACCTTTTGGTACTCATAATATGATTGCAATTATATTTCTGTATGTGATGTAAACAAACAGATCATGTGAAAATATAATTTTGGTGTCATTCTCAAAACTTTTGGCCATGACTGTAAATAAGGTTGAATAGTTGCGCAGCGTGAGATGTAGTCACAAGCAAGTGACACAACTAGATCTTTGTGGTCTTTACTTAAGGATGGCTCCTTTAAAAGACAGTTCTCTAAAATCTTTAAAGATAGAATTAAATCAAAGGGTCACCTTAAGGAACATCTGTCTTTTATTCCTAGTAGTGACACTGCATAAAAGAGTTTTCTCTCTATGGAATCTTAAACTAGAAAAAATAGATTTGTGTAATACTAGTAACCATTACCTTTCTTACACAGTTTTATATGAATGCTTTATATATCTTTCTTTCTTGATCAGACAAACCTTCCTCCCTTGAAATGCAGTCACTATTATTCTTTTGCTTACAAGAGCTATCTAGCACAGAAAACAAATTGTATTTTGCTGCACTCTGGTGGACATTATGTATAATAACAATGTATTCTCAAAATCTAAAGTTTGCAACATTTCAGAAATGCTTTTTTCGCTTTTAAATATGATATAATTTCTTACAATTAGGGACACATTGAAAATGTATATGTATAATAGTAATGGAGTGTGTGCCATATTCCAGACAGTGCATGTCTTTTAGTGCATATGGTTTATGGCACTGGATCGCATCAGGCTGTCCCTGGCATTAACCCCTATAAGCTGAAGCCAGTTTTGTACATATTGCCCAGGCTATTTTTTGCAATTCTGACCAGTGTCACTTTATGAGGTTATAAGTCTGAAATGCTTCAGTAGATCCAGCTGATTCTGCGAATGTTTTTTCATGACACATTGTACTTCATGATAGGGGTAAATTTAGGACGATATTTTTTGCTTTTATTTGTGAAAAAATTGGAAATTTGATGAAAATTTTAAAAAATTCTCAATTTTCAAACTTTTAATTTTTATGCCCATAAATCCGAGAGTTATGTCACACAAAATAGTTAATAAATAACATTTCCCACATGTCTACTTTACATCAGTACAATTTTTCAAACAAATTTTTTTGGGGTTAGGAAGTTAGAACGTTTCAAAGTTCATCAGCAATTTCCCATTTTTTCAACAAAATTTACAAAACCATTTTTTTAGGGACCACTTCACATTTGAAGTGACTTTGAGAGGCCCGGGTGACAGAAAATACTCAAAGTGACACCATTCTAAAAACTGCACCCCTCAAAGTACTCAAAACCACATGCAAGAAGTTTATTAACCCTTCAGGTGTTTCACAGGAACTAAAGCAATGTGGAATGAAAAAAGCAAAAAATAATATTTTACCTAAAAATGTTGATCTACCCGAAATTTATTCACTTTTAGAAGAAATAACACAACAAAATGGACCCCAAAACATGTTACCCACTTTCTTATGAATGCGCCGATACCTTACATGTGGTAAGGAACCTCTGTTTGGACAAATGGCAGGACCCAGAACAGAAAGAGCAATATTTGAATTTTGGAAAGCAAGTTTGGCTGAAATAGATTGCAGGCAGCATGTTGCATTTACAGGTCCGCTGAGGTACCTAAACAGCAGAAACGCCTCACAAAAAAAAACATTTTGTAAACTATACCCACTCAAGGCTTCTATCTAGGGATATAGTGAGCATTTTGGACCCACAGGTAATCAAGATTTTGATAACGTTAGGTTGTCATATTGAAAATTTTCATATTTTTTTTTCTCAAATATGTTGCTTTAGCATCAATTTTCTCACTTTTTCAAAATTTAATTCCAAAAGTTGGACCCCAAAGTTTGTTACCTACTTTCTTATGAGAGCGGTGATACCACATATGTGTTAGAAATCATTGTTTGGACAAATCGGAGGGCTTGGAATGGAAAGAGCAATATTTGAATTTTGGAAAGTAAATTTGGCGGAAAAAGATTGCAGGTACCATGTTGCATTTGTAGGGCCCCTAAAATACGTAAACAGCAGAAACCCCCACAAGTGACCCCATTTTGTAAACCTGGCCCCTTAAGGAATTTATCTAGATGTTTGGGGAGTACCCTCAACCCAGTGTTTCTCAGAATTTTATAACGTTCAGCCGTGAAAATAAAAAAATAAAATTTTACCACACAATTGTTACTTCAACCAGATAACGTTTTTTCACAAGAGTAACAGGAAAAAATGCACCATGAAATTTATTGTGCAATTTCTCCTGAGTTCACCAATACCTCATATGTGGTGGAAATCAACTGTTTGGGTGCATGGCAGGGCTCGGAAGGAAAGGAGCGCCATTTGACTGCAAAATTGGCAGGAATCATTAGCGAAAGCCATGTTGAGTTAGGAGAACCCTTAAGGTGCCTAAACAGTGGAGCGCCCCCACAAGTAACCCCATTCTGGAAACTAGACCCCTCAAGGATTTTATATAGAGGTATAGTATGCATTTTTTATCCACAGGTACTAGAATAGTACCACAGGTCGTAGAATTTGATAACCTTAGGTAGTCATATTGAAAATTTTAATTTTTTTTCAGAAAAATGTTGCTTTAGCACCAAATTTCTCACTTTTTCAAATGAAAATACCAAAAAGTGGACTACACAGTTTGTTATCCATTTTATTTTTAGCGCAGTGGTACCCCATATATGGCAAAAAAAACTCTGTTTGGACAAACAGTAGGGCTCGGAACGGAAGGAGCATGATTTGAATTTTGTAAAAGTTGAAATAAATTGAGGGCACCATGTTGCATTTGCAGGGCCCCTAGGGTACCTATATAGCAGAAACCCCCACAAGTGTCCCCATTTTGGAAACTAGACCCTTCAAGCACTTTATTTAGCAGTATAGTGAGAATTTTGAATCTACAGGTACTTCACAAAAATATTGCTGTAGCGCTAAATTTCTCACTTTTAGGCTATGTGCCCACGATCCGGCAACACTGTATCTAGGATGCAGTGCCAGCCTTCCTGCGGAGATGTAGGTTTGTTCAACGCAGCAGCCTGTGCATACAATCTAGGTTCGGACAGCTGCATACTTTATTCTCCCTCCGAAGAACACTTTAGTCTCCGCAGCATAAATTGACATGCTGCTGCTCAGGAACAAGTGAAAAGGTTTTGGTACTGCTCAGGAAGCCGCAGCGCAGGTCAGTTTATGCTGCAGAGAAAAGAAGTGACGTGGGCATGGGATTTCTAAAAATCCTTCCACTGCACTTGTACTGCACAACGCAGCGTTATGGACGAAGTGAAAAAAAACTGCATCCAAAACGCTGCAAATCCTGATTGTGGGCACATAGCCTAAAAAGTTAGGATGGATGGATGGATAAATAGACGTCTAACACATACATAATGTCCCACCCCCTGCATATTCTAAGCTGGCACCCGCTAGTGACTTTCATTGTGCTTAGTCTTGTATTTAGCCAAAATATAAATAAATAATTAAAAAAACCGTCGTTGGGTCCCCCCTATTTTTGATAGCCAGCTTGGGTAAAGCAGACGGCTGCAGCCAGTAGTCCACAGCTGACAGCTTCACTTTAGCTGGTGGTCAAATTTGGAGGTCACCCCAGGCTGTTTTATATATTTATAAATAATTAAAAAAAACTGTGGGGTCCCCCCCAAATTGGATTATCAGCTAAGGTGGACAGCTGTGATCTGGTATTATCAGGGTGGGAAGGGGCATGGTTATTTGGCTTTTCCCAGCCTAACAATAGCAGGCCACAGCTGCCCCAGAAGTGGTGCATCTATTAGATGCACCATTCCTGGTGCTTTGTCCTAGCTTATCCCGCTGTCCTGGTGCGGTAGCAAACAGGGTAATATAGGGGTTGATACCAGCTGTGTAATGTCACCTGGCATCAAGCCCAGCGGTTAGTGATGTCATGGTGTCTATCAGACACCCGACATCACCAACTGTCAGTAATAAAGAAAAAATAAAGACAAAAAAAAGTATTTGAAAAAATGCTCCCCAACACATTCCCTCCTTCACCAATTTATTGAAGAAAAAAATAAATCCTGTCCACCGTAATCCATTTTGGAGGTCCCCCGACGATTCTGCACCTTACAGAATATGGGATGCACGCTCAGGGAACGTACACCCTATTTTCTAGAACTGCAGACCGTCAATGTGAGGAGAGTGGCTGCAGTGACATAATACTGCACTCACCCTGCCCAGGTCTACACCAGGGCTGTGTAAGCGGCAGTGCCCTTACTCTGTCGCTGCTTTGCAGGGAGCCAGCACTGAGAGCGGGGCCTTCTGCACATGCGACCGACATGTGACTGAAGAGGAGGAGGGATCGTGGGGGATCACCGCTGCAAGGAGGTAAGGGAGAATGGGGGACGACTGGTATAGACTGGGACAGAGCAGGGTGAGACCTGGGGATGACATTTCTGTTGTATCTGAGATGTCACATGCAACAGAAATCAGAAGGGTGAATGCAGCGTGCACCACCAGTTGCACCCGCCATTTTGGCTGGCCAGGAGGGCGTTGGGGGCCATTGGGGGCACTCTGACCACACCGAGGAACCGGAGGGGACCGGGGGAGGAGATTTATCTCCTATCTAACATGTTTTATCATGCCAGGTAGGAGATAAATCATTTTTGTGCCGGCACTGACATTTACTATCACGTCATCACGGTATATGGTATACTGTATACCAGGGATCGCCTGATCGGGGACCGGAAAAACGGCCCAAATTGTGATCTCCAGGGTCTTGGCTATCTCTGGTAGCTGGAATCCTGGAGATTTTCAGTCGCTGGAGGACGCTATTCACTTAATTCTGACCGCCGTAAAAAAGCGGTGGTAAGGAATAAGTACCCTCTTCTGCCTCCGTTAAAAGGCGTATCGGCAGTCATTAAGGAGTTAATGGTATACAATTGTTGCTTATGTTGATGTTAAGTTTTGGCTGTAAACTGTATTCTATATATTGTACCATGGAGCACTACTAGTGTGCTATGATTGACACAAAATTGTTATCTCCAATAGCAGCTGTATAGCCCATTAACATGGTAATCAAGAAGGTCTACGTTGTTTATTTTTTCATTGCTTAGAAACTCTCCTACGTTAAGTTTGGGGGTTTTATAAGGTTTATACCTTGTTAATTAAAAATGAATGGCTAAGTTTGATACCTTAATGGAATAAAAAAAAATAGAATCTTTAATAGGTTTACTTAGGAATATCTAAAAATGTCTAAAATAAAAAAAACTGTTAACATTAAAAAAAGAACAAAAAGGCATCATTTATAAAATACTGGCAGCAAGTTTGGACACCTGTTCATGCAATGGTTTTCCGTATTCCGTATTGGATTGTGCACATTGTAAATTCAGAGTGAAGCCATAAAGAAATACCGTATTTTTCGGACTATAAGACGCACTTTTTTCCCCCAAATTATGGGGGAAAGTGGGGAGTGTGTATTATAGTCTGATGGCTGCGGTGGGGTGGTGGTGGAGCGGCTGAAGGCGGGTGCGGTGGTGGTGGAGGTGGTTATCAGAGGCAGGAGCAGGCTGTAGCAGCGTACCCTGACCATGTGGGTCCACTCATTTCATATGGACGCCCATCATCCTGCCCCTCATCTCTCAGCCCTGAAGCTGGTGCTGACAGGTGGGCGGGATGATGGGCGGGGAATGCGTGCATACTAAAGAGCCGGCCAGCGTGATCACGACTGGCAATTACAGCCTGGAGTGATCATGTGCGGCTATATTCACTACCCCCCATGCACCATCATGGGGGGCAGTGAACAAGTACGGTATACTCACCGGTCACTGTTCCCTGCAGCATCGCGGTGCCCTCCTATCTGTCGGCTCGCTGTGTGTGGAGAGCGATGAGCACAGTGATGACATCATCACTGTAGACATGGCTCAACACAGGTCAGTGGCACTGCTGCTGGCACAGAATGGAAGACGAGCGATGCTGCATAGAGTGAGGAAAGGTGAGTATACGTCCTCCATCTGTTACCGCAAATCCGTCCGCAGCTGAAGTGAGCGCGAGATCCGTGGTGACTTCAGTCAGGTGATGTGTGGTGACAGCTGGAGTCACCGCTGATCCCGGCGGCTCACTTCACTTGTGGCCTGACCCTCACAGAGAGCAGTTGTGTTCTATGGCCGCTCTCTGTGATTGTCAGATGTAGCAGAGCTGGATGCGTTGTGGGACTTGGTATGGATTGCGTCGGATCTGGGTGTTTTTGGGGTTAATAAAGTGGTGAAAGAGGGTGTTTTTTTGTCTTTTATTTCAAATAAAGGATTTGTATGTGTTTGTGTTTATTTACTGGTTGCTCTCAGTGAGAGAAACAAAATTAAAATTTTGTAGTTGTGCAGGGAATCAATCCTTTTTCAACTGGCTAACATGGTACCAAAACCTTTTTCTTTTAACTGTTTTAACTTATCACTAAGCTAGGACTTAGTGGCAGCTATGGGCTGCTGCCATTAACTCCTTATTACCCCGATTTCCACCACATTAGGGCAATCGGGATGAGCTGGGAAAAGTCCCAGGACTGTCGCATCTAATGGATGCGGCAATTCTGGGCAGCCGCTGGCTGATATTTTTAGGCTTAGGGAGGTGGCAATAACGTGAGTCTCCCCAGCTTGAGAATACCAGCCCCCAGCTGTGAGAAATTATCTTGGCTGATTATCAAAATTGGAGGAACGGCGCGCTGGTTTTTTTTTTGTGGTTTTTTTTTTTAATTACCCCATACTGTGTCAGCAGCAGATCCTCGCGCCATAAGGCCTGTTTCACACGTCAGTGATTCTGGTACGTTTGTGCTTTTTTTTAAACGTACCAGAATCACTGACATACGCAGACCCATTATAATGAATGGGTCTGCTCACACGTCAGTGATTTATCATTGCACGTGTCTCCGTGCAGCGTACCCGCGTGTGCGTGATTGCCGCACGGAGACATGTCCATTTTTTTCTGGCATCACTGATGTCCCACGGACCACGCAGTGGTGTGGTCCGTGAAACACGTGCCAGAAAAAAACGTGCTTTTAAAATAAAAAACATTTTTACTCGCCCGGCTTCAGCGGCGCTCTCTGTAGCCCGTGCAGCTTGCTGCTTCTGAGCCGGCTCATTACTGTCATGCATATTCACGATGCACGACACAGCCGACCCGGAAGCAGCTGCTGCGGGGGTCAGCGCCGGCCGGATGCTGCACCGCGGTAGCGATCAGCACCATGGAGAGCGGGAGCGCGCACAGGTGAGTTGATTTCTAAGTGCAATCACGGGCCACGGAGAACGGAGCCCGGATTGCACTTAGACAACCCACGTGTGCCGTAATTCACGGCACACGGAGGGACATGTGCGTGTTTTACACGCCAGTGAAAAACGTCAGTGTTTTTCACTGACATGTGAAATGGGCCTAACAGTGTGTCATGACCACATTTTTTGCTTAAAAAATGTATTTTCCTATTTTCCCCCTCTAAACCAAGGGAGCGTCTTATGGTCCGGTACGTCTTATAGTCCAAAAAATACGGTACATGTGAAACAAACCAGAATACATACCAGAATACATCTTAATCCTTAGATTCTTTAAAACACCCCCTTTTTACTCTGACAACTTTACACACTCTTTGCATTCTGTCAAGCAGCCTCATCACCTAAAATGAATTTGTTGGCTGCTTTGCCTTCACTCTCTATTCCATATAATTCAAAACTATCTCAACTCCTGTAAGTTGAGTTTGGGTGATTTTAGAGGCCGTATCATCTGACAAAATATGGCCTAAATGTGCGTTTCAGTTATTGTCCTGGATAGCATGTTGTTGCAGAATGCTGTGGTCGCCATGCTGAGTAAGACTGCCTTGAATTTGATAAAAATCACCAACAGTGTAACCAATGAAGTACCTCCACACTATCACACCTGCTTTTCCATGCTTCATGGTGGGCTCATCCGCCCACCTTTTCTGTATCTCATAAAGATAAGGTGGTTGGTATCAAAAATAGCTAATTTTGGCTTATCTGACCATGGCACAGATTTTCCCTAATCTCATGTCCAGTATTTGTTATTTGGCCAGAACAAGTCTTTTCCTGCTTTCAGTCCTCAGAAGTAGCTTCTTTGCAGCAATTAAACTATAAAGGCCATCTACTCATACTTTTCATAAGATTGGTGATATTGAGATGTGTCTGCTACTTGATATCTCTAGATAATTTATGAGGGTTGTTATCTGAAATTGTGTCAATTTGTGTTTTTTTAGGCTGGTAACTCTGATGAACTTATCCTCTGCTGCAGAGGTAATTGATTCTCCTTTTGTAGATGGTCTTCATGAGAGCATGTTTCAGCATAGCAAATGATGTCTTTATGAATGCTATTCAGGATACCTTCACAGTTCTAGTAATTTTCCAGATTTATTGACCTTAATCCCTTCACTCCAAGCCTGTTTTCACCTTCTTGATAAAGCCAATATTTTAAAATTTTGACCAGTGTCAATTTATGTGGTAATCACTCTGAAATGCTTCAATATATTCCAGAGATTGTTTTTTTCTGACACATTGTATTTCATGTTAGTTGTAAAGTTATGAAAATAGTACAAATTTGCCCAAAAAATTTAAAACTGAAATTTTAAAAACTTTTAATTTTTATGCCCTTAAACCAGATAATTATACCACACAAAACAGATCAGAAATAACACTTGCCTCATGTCTACTTTTGATCAGCAACTTTTTTTTATTTGTTTTTTTTTTTAGATAGTTAGTCTTAAAACTTACCAGCATTTTCAGCAAAATTTACCAGTATTTCTCATTTTTCAAACAAAATTTACAGAACCAATTTTTTTTAGGGATCACATCACATATGAAATGATTTTGAGGAGTCTATGTAGCAGAAAATACACAAAAGTGACACCAGTTCTAAGAATGGCATGCCTCTAAGTGCTTAAACCCACATTAAAGAAGTTTATTAACCCTTTACGTGTTTCACAAGAATTAAAGCAATATGGAAAAAAAAAATTAAAAAAATCATTTTTTTTCCACAAAAATATTACTGTAGCCCTAATTTTTTGCAATTTCACAAAAGTAAAAGGAGAAAATGAAACATACAATTTGCTCTTCAATCTCTCATAAGTACGAGTAACCCATATGTGGTGGAAAACTACTGTTTCAGGGCACGGCAGAGCATGAAGGGGAAGAAGCACTATTGGACTCTTGAGCACAAAATTGACTGTATTAGATACAGTTGAAATCAGAAGTTTCCACATATGCATGTCTTTTCTTTATCTGACATGAAATCAGAATAAACCTTTCCTGATTTAGGTCAATTAGGAACCAAAATTACTTATATTTGCCATATGCCAGAATAATGAGACAGAGATCATGTTTAAAGGTCTATTTATTACTTTCTGCAAAGTCAAAAGTTTACATATATTTCATTAGTATTTTGAACTGTATGATTGGGGTCAAATGTTTTGGATAACCTTCAACAAGTTTCTCTTTACAGTTGGTAGAAATTTGGGCCCATTCCTCCTGACAGAACTAGTGTGACTGAGACATGTTTGTAGGTCACCTTGCTTGCAACTGTTTTTTTCAGCTTTGCCCATAAATGTTCAATAGGATTGATATCAGGGTTTTGTAATGGCCACACCAAAACATTGACTTTGTAAGCCACTTTGTGTCCAGTTTAGTAGTATGCTCCGGGTCATTGTCCATTTGGAATTTGGAAGATCCATTTCCGCCCCAGTTTTCAGTTCTTGGCTGATGTCTTGAGATGTTGCTTCAGTATTGCCACATAATCTTCTTTACTCATAATGCCATCTATTTTGTGAAATGCACCAGTCCATCCTGCAGCAAAACAACCCCACAACATGTTGCTGCTACTCTATGTCTCAGTTGGGATGGTGTTCTTAGGCTTTTTTCCTTAAAAAATAACGATAGTCATTATAGCCAAACCCTCCAATTTTAGTTTCATCAGACCATAGGACATGTCTCTAAAAATTAAGGTCTTTGTTTCTGTGTGAATTTAAAAACATTAATCTGGCGCTTGTTTGCCACTTAGATCGCACTGTCAAAATGTGACAGCACAATTTAAATGGCCGCGGTGGGGATCATGCAGGTCCCCGCCACCATCAAAGGCCCTGTGATGTGATTACTGGGAGCCGATGGTTGTCATGGTAGCTCGGGTTCATGTGATGATCTCTGACGTGACCATGACGTACTTCTTGTGTGAACCACGGAGCGGCGGCTCTTAAAGGAAAACTGCATTTTTTCTGATCAATGCTGTGCAGCTCTGATCAACAGAAATGCACAAGGGATCAGACAGTGGATCTATAAAGACCCCTAGGGATCTAGTAAAATTAATAAAAAATGTAAAAAAACAAGTTTTAAAAAAAATGACTAAATAAAACAAACTAAAAGCTCAAGTCACCCCCCATTAACCCTATTGAAAATAAAACAGTTAAAAAAAATAAAAAACATACACATATTTGTTATCCCTGCATTCAGAAATGAATGATCTATCAAAATATTAGATCAATTAACCTGATCGGTGCACAGCATGGCAAGAAAAAATTCCAAATACCAAAATTAAAATTTTTTGTTGCCACAAACATTTTTTAAAATAAAATAACAAGTGATCAAAATGTAACATCTACACAAAAACGGAATAATTAAAAACATCAGCTCAATATGCAAAAAATAAGTCATCACTGAGCCCCAGATCGTGAAAAAATGAGAACACTAACTCCTTAGATAAAAGTAAAAGAACTCGTACTGACCTGAGGTATCATACCGACACATCAGTTTTACCATGGTGAATAGAATACCCCAAAAACAACTGTGAATACTCCAAAAACATATGGCAAGATTGACGGAAGAAGGGGAGCAAAAAATGAAAATTAAAAACGTAAAATCATCCAGGGATGAAGGGGTTAAGAAAACAGAATGGTATCTCCCATTTTTGATAACCAATAGACAGATTAGGGTTGCAGCTAGTAACTGTCTGCTTTACCTGTGCTGGTTATCAAAAATAGGGGTGACCCTATGTCCTTTTTTAAAAAATGTATGCCCTATCAACATTTGTTTGAAGGACAATCGTCCAGCTCTTTCCCCCATTTTGTTTCCTTTTGTAGGCGACAAAGCTCTTACTATGACCATTTTACAGCCATTTTACAACATCCAAGTTTGGGTCCCCATTGACTCATATGGGGTTTGGGGTGCAAGGTCAAGTTGCGATCAAATCCGAGTCCCGAAACCGAACTTTTAACTAAACTCTGGCAGAACATGGGGAACCCAAACATCCACGGGTCATTGTTTGGAATATATTTCGTGCACCCACAACCATAATAAAACTTTTATAAGTTAAGTTTTATACCAGGCTTTTAAGGGTAAAAGATAAATTATTTTAGTGGATTTATCAGTACATCCCAATGTCTTAGTTTACTTCAAAAGTAACCTACAGTTTATATCCCTTAGACACGTTAACAAGAGTCTAGTGTAACCCCCTGTCTAATACCAATATACAATAGGTGAATAAACTATTTCTATTGTCTTGCCTTCTGTCTCTTTCTTCTCTATAGATTATGAGCAGTGATGAGCAAGCACTACCATGCTCAGGTGCTCAGTACATGGTAGTGCTCACTTTTCTCTAATTATGAGCTGTTCTGAGCAGATGCTTCTTTCATTCTTCATTATCTTTTTATTGTGTCAGTCTTATGAGGTGTAAACGCCCTCCCTCTGTCCACATGCTAAAGGGAAAATAACTGAGATTGGAGTCAGGTAGTGTTGCTTGGTTTGCCATCCTCTTACATCAAGAAGAGCAAAATCACGTGTATTATAAATGGGTATATACAATTGTACCTACGTATTTTTTGGACTATAAGACGCACTTTTTCCCCACAAATTTTGGGTGAAAGTGGGGGGTGCGTCTTATAGTCCGATGGCTACTGTGCGATGGTGGTGGAGCGGTTGAAGGCGGGTGCGGTGGTGGTGAAGCGGGTCATCAGAGGCAGGAGCAGGCTGTAGCAGTGCTACCCTGACCACGTGGGCCCGCTCATTTGATATGCACGCCCATCATCCCGCCCATCATCTCTCAGCCCTGAAGCTGGCGCTGACAGGTGGGCGGGATGATGGGATGCGCGCATACTAAAGAGCCGGCCTGAGTGATCACCCCAGGCAACTACAGCCTGGAGTGATCATGTGCGGCTTTATTCACTGCCCCCCCCGTGCACCACCATCAGTGCGGGGGGCAGTGAAAAAGTACGGTATACTCACTGTTCCCCTGCAGCATCGTGGTATCCTCCTGTCTGTGTGCCAGCTGATCTGTGTGGAGAGCGGTGAGCACAGCAATGACATCATCGCTGTACACACGGCTCCACACAGGTCAGCTGTCACACAGACAGGAAGCGAGTGATGCTGCATGGAGTGAGGAGAGGTGAGTATACAGCGGGAGTCCTCCAGCTGTTACCGCAAATCCGGCCATGGCTGAAGTGACCGTCAGATCCAGCTGGTGCTGACAGGTGGGCGGGATGATGGGCGGGGAATGCGTGCATACTAAAGAGCCGGCCAGCGTGATCACCCCTGGCAATTACAGCCTGGAGTGATCATGTGCGGCTATATTCCCTACCCCCCATGCACCATCATGGGGGGCAGTGAACAAGTACGGTATACTCACCGGTCACTGTTCCCTGCAGCATCGCGGTGCCCTCCTATCTGTCGGCTCGCTGTGTGTGGAGAGCGATGAGCACAGTGATGACGTCATCACTGTAGACATGGCTCAACACAGGTCAGTGGCACTGCTGCTGGCACAGAAAGGAAGACGAGCGATGCTGCATAGAGTGAGGAAAGGTGAGTATACGTCCTCCATCTGTTACCGCAAATCCGTCCGCAGCTGAAGTGAGCGCGAGATCCGTGGTGACTTCAGTCAGGTGATGTGTGGTGACAGCTGGAGTCACCGCTGATCCCGGCGGCTCACTTCACTTGTGGCCTGACCCTCACAGAGAGCAGTTGTGTTCTATGGCCGCTCTCTGTGATTGTCAGATGTAGCAGAGCTGGATGCGTTGTGGGACTTGGTATAGATTGCGTCGGATCTGGGTGTTATAGGGGTTAATAAAGTGGTGAAAGAGGGTGTTTTTTTTCGTCTTATTTCAAATAAATGATTTTTATGTGTTTGTGTTTATTTACTTTAACTTACAGCTTAGTGATGAGGGGGTGGCTCATAGATGCCTGCCATCACTAAGCTAGGACTTAGTGGCAGCTATGGGCTTCTGCCATTAACTCCTTATTACCCCGATTGCCACCGCATCAGGGCAATCAAGATGAGCTGGGAAAAGTCCCAGGACTGTCGCATCTAATGGATACGGCAATTCTAGGCGGCTGCTGGCTGATATTGTTAGGCTTGGGGGGCTCCCCATAATATAAGTCTCTCCAGCCTGAGAATACCAGCCCCCAGCTGTGAGACTTTATCTTGGCTGGTTATCAAAATTTGGGGAACCGCACGCCATTTTTTTTTGTTTGTTTTTTTTTAAATTACCCCCATACAGTGTCAGCAGCAGATCCTCGCCCCATAACAGTGTGTCATCATCACCACATTTTTTGCTTAAAATTTTATTTTCCTATTTTCCTCCTATAAAACTAGGGTGCCCTTTATGGTCCGGTGCGTATTATACTCCGAAAAATACGGTAAATATTTTGAGACACACAAATTTTGCTTTTCACAAAACTTGCTGTATTGGTGTTTTTACATCTGTTAAATGTTTATGCAGTTGCTGAAGAACAAGCATTTAATATGTTTTTCACTTTTCTTGATAAATACATAAAGTTTTTGTAAGACTCAATATTTACAGCATTGACCCTTATATTTTAATAATTGCAATTTGCCATGGCCTACTGGATATCAACTTCTGGGTCAAATCCTGACTGGTGACAAGTTATTCTTCTCTAATCAGTTCTTATAGTTTATCACAATTTCTGTGTTTTATTTTTGTCCACCGACTTTTTTAATATTGACAGCTTCTCAATAGGATTAAGATTTGGAGGGTTTCCTGGCCATGGGGTAATTAGTTCAGTTATTCCAAATATATAATTTTTTATTAGATTATAATTTATCACACCACCAGTGTACAATATTGGTATAAGTAAAATGACCAATTCGGTCGCTTGCATATAGATAAGGAGACTAGAGTTGAGCGCGGTTCGTGGTTCGTGGTTCTCCAGTTCGCGGCTCGAGTGATTTTGGGGCATGTTCTAGATCGAACTAGAACTCGAGCTTTTTGCAAAAGCTCGGTAGTTCTAGAAACGTTCGAGAACGGTTCTAGCAGCCAAAAAACAGCTAAATCATAGCTTGGTTTCTGCTGTAATAGTGTAAGTCACTCTGTGAATCAAACTATTATCACATTTCAGTGTATAGTGTGCGTGAACAGCGCCTTCAGATCACTGCTGTTTCTATAATGGCGATCGCCATTTTTTTTTTTTTTTTTTCTTGTCTTCCTTCCCTAAGCGCGCGCGTCTTGTGGGGCGGGCCAGCATGTCAGCCAATCCCAGACACACACACAGCTAAGTGGACTTTGAGCCAGAGAAGCAACGGCATGTGTGATAGGATCTGCATGTCACATGTCCCTGCATTATAAAACCGGACATTTTCTTCACGGACGCCATTATCTGCCTTCTGCGTCTTTGGTGTCAGACATCACTGTCGCAGCTCCGTCTTCCTGAGTCCTATAGCCGATACAGCTGTATGCGCTGCATACACAGCGTTAGACAGCTTAGGGAGAGCACTTTATAGCAGTCCTTTTAAGGGCTCCAACCGGCAGGGTCAGAGAGCCATAGGTGACAGGTCCTGCAAACAGCAACAGCGTCTGTGTAGCCCAGGTCAGGGATTTCCTACCTGCATTTCACCATTAGGAGGGAATAGAAAGGCAGGCTTCCATTCCTCTACCCAGAGCACCACAATCCTGCCACTGTACCCTCTTGTCCTCTGCACACTCCAACTGATAACTAAGCCATTATACTAGCAAACACTCAGTGTACCTAGTGGCATCCTATACGTGGCTATTGGACTTTGCTATAGTCCCACTAGTGCAAAGACATTTGCAGAGCGCGTCTGCCTGCATTGCACACTACAACTCATTCTAACCAAGCCATTATACTAGCAAACACTCAGTGTACCTAGTGGCATCCTATACGTGGCTATTGGACTTTGCTATAGTCCCACTAGTGCAAAGACATTTGCAGAGCGCGTCTGCCTGCATTGCACACTACAACTCATTCTAACCAAGCCATTATACTAGCAAACACTCAGTGTACCTAGTGGCATCCTATACGTGGCTATTGGACTTTGCTATAGTCCCACTAGTGCAAAGACATTTGCAGAGCGCGTCTGCCTGCATTGCACACTCCAACTCATTAAAACCAAGCCATTATACTAGCAAACACTCAGTGTACCTAGTGGCATCCTATACGTGGCTATTGGACTTTGCTATAGTCCCACTAGTGCAAAGACATTTGCATAGCGCGTCTGCCGGCATTGCACACTCAAACTCATTTTAACTAAGCCATTATACTAGCAAACACTCAGTGTACCTAGTGGCATCCTATACGTGGCTATTGGACTTTGCTATAGTCCCACTAGTGCAAAGACATTAGCAGAGCACATCTGCCTGCATTGCACACTACAACTCATTCTAACCAAGCCATTATACTAGCAAACACTTAGTGTACCTAGTGGCATCCTATACGTGGCTATTGGACTTTGCTATAGTCCCACTAGTGCAAAGACATTTGCATAGCGCGTCTGCCTGCATTGCACACTCAAACTCATTTTAACTAAGCCATTATACTAGCAAACACTCAGTGTACCTAGTGGCATCCTATACGTGGCTATTGGACTTTGCTATAGTCCCACTAGTGCAAAGACATTAGCAGAGCACATCTGCCTGCATTGCACACTACAACTCATTCTAACCAAGCCATTATACTAGCAAACACTCAGTGTACCTAGTGGCATCCTATACGTGGCTATTGGACTTTGCTATAGTCCCACTAGTGCAAAGACATTTGCATAGCGCGTCTGCCTGCATTGCACACTCAAACTCATTTTAACTAAGCCATTATACTAGCAAACACTCAGTGTACCTAGTGGCATCCTATACGTGGCTATTGGACTTTGCTATAGTCCCACTAGTGCAAAGATATTAGCAGAGCACATCTGCCTGCATTGCACACTCCAACTTTTTTAAACTAAGCAATTTTACTAGCAAACACTCAGTGTACCTAGTGGCATCCTAAACGTGGCTATTGGACTTTGCTATAGTCCCACTAGTGCAAAGACATTTGCAGAGCACGTCTGCCTGCATTGCACACTACAACTCATTGTTACTAAGCCATTATACTAGCAAACACTCAGTGTACCTAGTTGTATCCTAAACGTGGCTATTGTACTTTTGTCTATTCACAGTATTGGAACGATATTTGCAGCACGTCTGCCTGCATTGCACACTCTAACTTTTTTAAACTCAGCCATTTATAGTAGCAAACACTCAGTGTACCTAGTTGTATCCTAAACGTGGCTATTGTACTTTTGTCAATTCACAGTATTGGAACGTTATTTGCAGCACGTCTGCCTGCATTGCACACTCAAACTTTTTTAAACTCAGCCATTTATAGTAGCAAACACTCAGTGTACCTAGTTGTATCCTAAACGTGGCTATTGTACTTTTGTCTATTCACAGTATTGGAACGATATTTGCAGCACGTCTGCCTGCATTGCACACTCTAACTTTTTTAAACTCAGCCATTATACTAGCAAACACTCAGTGTACCTAGTTGTATCCTAAACGTGGCTATTGTACTTTTGTCAATTCACAGTATTGGAACGTTATTTGCAGCACGTCTGCCTGCATTGCACACTCAAACTTTTTTAAACTCAGCCATTTATAGTAGCAAACACTCAGTGTACCTAGTTGTATCCTAAACGTGGCTATTGTACTTTTGTCAATTCACAGTATTGGAACGTTATTTGCAGCACGTCTGCCTGCATTGCACACTCAAACTTTTTTAAACTCAGCCATTTATAGTAGCAAACACTCAGTGTACCTAGTTGTATCCTAAACGTGGCTATTGTACTTTTGTCTATTCACAGTATTGGAACGTTATTTGCAGCACGTCTGCCTGCATTGCACACTCTAACTTTTTTAAACTCAGCCATTATACTAGCAAACACTCAGTGTACCTAGTTGTATCCTAAACGTGGCTATTTTACTTTTGTCTATTCACAGTATTGGAACGATATTTGCAGCACGTCTGCCTGCATTGCACACTCTAACTTTTTTAAACTCAGCCATTATACTAGCAAACACTCACTGTACCTAGTTGTATCCTAAACGTGGCTATTGTACTTTTGTCAATTCACAGTATTGGAACGTTATTTGCAGCACGTCTGCCTGCATTGCACACTCAAACTTTTTTAAACTCAGCCATTATACTAGCAAACACTCACTGTACCTAGTTGTATCCTAAACGTGGCTATTGTACTTTTGTCAATTCACAGTATTGGAACGTTATTTGCAGCACGTCTGCCTGCATTGCACACTCAAACTTTTTTAAACTCAGCCATTATACTAGCAAACACTCACTGTACCTAGTTGTATCCTAAACGTGGCTATTGTACTTTTGTCAATTCACAGTATTGGAACGTTATTTGCAGCACGTCTGCCTGCATTGCACACTCAAACTTTTTTAAACTCAGCCATTTATAGTAGCAAACACTCAGTGTACCTAGTTGTATCCTAAACGTGGCTATTGTACTTTTGTCAATTCACAGTATTGGAACGTTATTTGCAGCACGTCTGCCTGCATTGCACACTCAAACTTTTTTAAACTCAGCCATTTATAGTAGCAAACACTCAGTGTACCTAGTTGTATCCTAAACGTGGCTATTGTACTTTTGTCTATTCACAGTATTGGAACGATATTTGCAGCACGTCTGCCTGCATTGCACACTCTAACTTTTTTAAACTCAGCCATTATACTAGCAAACACTCAGTGTACCTAGTTGTATCCTAAACGTGGCTATTGTACTTTTGTCAATTCACAGTATTGGAACGTTATTTGCAGCACGTCTGCCTGCATTGCACACTCAAACTTTTTTAAACTCAGCCATTTATAGTAGCAAACACTCAGTGTACCTAGTTGTATCCTAAACGTGGCTATTGTACTTTTGTCAATTCACAGTATTGGAACGTTATTTGCAGCACGTCTGCCTGCATTGCACACTCAAACTTTTTTAAACTCAGCCATTTATAGTAGCAAACACTCAGTGTACCTAGTTGTATCCTAAACGTGGCTATTGTACTTTTGTCTATTCACAGTATTGGAACGTTATTTGCAGCACGTCTGCCTGCATTGCACACTCTAACTTTTTTAAACTCAGCCATTATACTAGCAAACACTCAGTGTACCTAGTTGTATCCTAAACGTGGCTATTTTACTTTTGTCTATTCACAGTATTGGAACGATATTTGCAGCACGTCTGCCTGCATTGCACACTCTAACTTTTTTAAACTCAGCCATTATACTAGCAAACACTCACTGTACCTAGTTGTATCCTAAACGTGGCTATTGTACTTTTGTCAATTCACAGTATTGGAACGTTATTTGCAGCACGTCTGCCTGCATTGCACACTCAAACTTTTTTAAACTCAGCCATTATACTAGCAAACACTCACTGTACCTAGTTGTATCCTAAACGTGGCTATTGTACTTTTGTCAATTCACAGTATTGGAACGTTATTTGCAGCACGTCTGCCTGCATTGCACACTCAAACTTTTTTAAACTCAGCCATTATACTAGCAAACACTCACTGTACCTAGTTGTATCCTAAACGTGGCTATTGTACTTTTGTCAATTCACAGTATTGGAACGTTATTTGCAGCACGTCTGCCTGCATTGCACACTCAAACTTTTTTAAACTCAGCCATTTATAGTAGCAAACACTCAGTGTACCTAGTTGTATCCTAAACGTGGCTATTGTACTTTTGTCTATTCACAGTATTGGAACGTTATTTGCAGCACGTCTGCCTGCATTGCACACTCTAACTTTTTTAAACTCAGCCATTATACTAGCAAACACTCAGTGTACCTAGTTGTATCCTAAACGTGGCTATTTTACTTTTGTCTATTCACAGTATTGGAACGATATTTGCAGCACGTCTGCCTGCATTGCACACTCTAACTTTTTTAAACTCAGCCATTATACTAGCAAACACTCACTGTACCTAGTTGTATCCTAAACGTGGCTATTGTACTTTTGTCAATTCACAGTATTGGAACGTTATTTGCAGCACGTCTGCCTGCATTGCACACTCAAACTTTTTTAAACTCAGCCATTTATAGTAGCAAACACTCAGTGTACCTAGTTGTATCCTAAACGTGGCTATTGTACTTTTGTCAATTCACAGTATTGGAACGTTATTTGCAGCACGTCTGCCTGCATTGCACACTCAAACTTTTTTAAACTCAGCCATTTATAGTAGCAAACACTCAGTGTACCTAGTTGTATCCTAAACGTGGCTATTGTACTTTTGTCTATTCACAGTATTGGAATGTTATTTGCAGCACGTCTGCCTGCATTGCACACTCTAACTTTTTTAAACTCAGCCATTATACTAGCAAACACTCACTGTACCTAGTTGTATCCTAAACGTGGCTATTGTACTTTTGTCAATTCACAGTATTGGAACGTTATTTGCAGCACGTCTGCCTGCATTGCACACTCAAACTTTTTTAAACTCAGCCATTATACTAGCAAACACTCACTGTACCTAGTTGTATCCTAAACGTGGCTATTGTACTTTTGTCAATTCACAGTATTGGAACGTTATTTGCAGCACGTCTGCCTGCATTGCACACTCAAACTTTTTTAAACTCAGCCATTATACTAGCAAACACTCACTGTACCTAGTTGTATCCTAAACGTGGCTATTGTACTTTTGTCAATTCACAGTATTGGAACGTTATTTGCAGCACGTCTGCCTGCATTGCACACTCAAACTTTTTTAAACTCAGCCATTATACTAGCAAACACTCACTGTACCTAGTTGTATCCTAAACGTGGCTATTGTACTTTTGTCAATTCACAGTATTGGAACGTTATTTGCAGCACGTCTGCCTGCATTGCACACTCAAACTTTTTTAAACTCAGCCATTTATAGTAGCAAACACTCAGTGTACCTAGTTGTATCCTAAACGTGGCTATTGTACTTTTGTCTATTCACAGTATTGGAACGTTATTTGCAGCACGTCTGCCTGCATTGCACACTCAAACTTTTTTAAACTCAGCCATTATACTAGCAAACACTCACTGTACCTAGTTGTATCCTAAACGTGGCTATTGTACTTTTGTCAATTCACAGTATTGGAACGATATTTGCAGGACATCTGCCTGCATTGCACACTCAAACTTTTTTAAACTCAGCCATTATACTAGCAAACACTCACTGTACCTAGTTGTATCCTAAACGTGGCTATTGTACTTTTGTCTATTCACACTACTGCAAATCTATGTGCAGCACCTCTGCATGACAACCTCGTGCTCTGTTTTTAATAAGCTATAATGATAGCACAAAATACTGCCATTTTGTGGCATCATAGAACTGGCTGTTGTATTCCATTAGTGCCCCACTGGTGACAAGCTATTTCTAGCACCTCTACATCACACCCTCATGCACATTTAGCTACGCTAATGTTATAGCAAACTCATGGAATTCATTGCTGCATTTCATAATTCGGAGGGATAGAAAGTCAGGCTTCCTTTAGCTTTTCCTTCTGTTCATAGACAGCATCTCCAAGACAAATTTCCCCTCCACGTCTAAGTGTGGAGAGGCAGCTAGTGCGCATGCGTGTGCCGATGTACCCCAGCTGCAGCATAATTACAGTGTTTCGCCTAGTGAGTATGCTCAGCCTGACTGTGCCATTCCTGACGCTAAGTCTTCATTTCGGGATACAGCGCATGCTCCCACACTAAGTGTGAAAAGCCTCTTTGCACAGGTGCTTGCATTCTGTGCCGGGTCTAAGTCCTGTTTTGTGCCTAGACACCATGCTAAAGCTGATAGTCTTTTTTCAGAGACTGTATTTCATGCTACTGAGCATGCTCAGGCACTTCCTGCATCAGAGACTAGGTCCGGTAATGAACTCTTTGGCCCTGGCCCTGATGTGGGGGTCCCATATAGACCACAGGGCATCAGGTGTCCTCCCAAATGGCTTGCAGAGGCCCACACCTATGACTTGTCACCGCATTATTGATGGTCAGACGATGACTGGTGAGGTGTTTGGGTCATGGCAGCCATGAGGTCATCATTGAAGTTGCGTTTCCAAATAGGACGCAAGTTATGCCACTCA
This sequence comes from Anomaloglossus baeobatrachus, assembly GCF_048569485.1. Lineage (NCBI taxonomy): Eukaryota > Metazoa > Chordata > Amphibia > Anura > Aromobatidae > Anomaloglossus > Anomaloglossus baeobatrachus. The sequence goes on along the minus strand of NC_134354.1, from coordinate 568,010,117 downwards.
TGACGTGTCACTCTGCTTTTGTCTCCAGGAGGTGCATTGTGGTTCACCCTGGTTTGGGGCGGACCCAGGTTATAAAAGGGGCTGGAGCCAACAAGGAGGTGCGCAGTCTTCTATTATGCTCCGAAAGAGCACACCTCCATGTGTTGAACCCATTGCGGCTTTAGGCCAGAGGTAGGCAGGGATAGGGTGGTGGATGCAGGCCACCACCACAGTTGGTAACGCAGAACGGTTAAGACCAGCTCCTGTCCTAACAGTCCTGCTTGTGCAGCCCAGTGGCATTAACAGGCCTGCTGCTGCTGATGCGCCTGCTGTCCACAGGTGTGGCCCCTACGCACACGGTCAGCGTACTCAATGGCCCCTGTGTTGTTAACAGGGAGTTCCTGGGCTGGGTGGGCATGTGGACCCTGTGACGCTAACAGGGCTCACAGTCTCCAGATCCGAATGGCGTCTAACTCGGTTCAGGCTACTATTAGTTTCATAGCCACACAGCTCTGTATCCTCCACCAAACCTTCAAGTTGCCAACCTCTCCTTTTCCAACTGGGAGCACGGTGGACACTGACTGCTGAAGGTGATATATACCTTTCTCTTTCTTTTCTTATTAATTTTTGTTATATAGCGGTCACAGATTATATACCACTTTATCCAAATCTGCCAGTCCCACTGTAACAGATGTTGTTTCTTCAGCAAATGTTACAGTTGTTTAACCACCAAATCCACGGACCAAAATTTTTTTCCCCTTTCCAACACACCTGTTCCCCTTTCCAACAGCATCTGTCCTTTTTCAACTCATTTTGGGATATGACCAAAAGTGCAACTGTGCAGGGACACCGTACTCAACGCCATCTCAGCACAGCAGCCATCCCTCGGTCCCTCCGATGTGGACAAGTAAAAGACCATTTCCTCCTATCCATGACAAAGTGTTGAGATTCACTCTGTGCAGCACTGGTGTTTAGTGGAAAAGTAGATCTAAGATTGCGTACCACATTCTGCAGATACTCCTGTATACGTGCGTCTATTTCTATGGCAGGAATTAGTTCGCCAAATTTTGTCTTGTACCGGGGATCTAACAGTGTGGCAACCCAGTATTCAGGATTACTTCAAATTCATACAATCCGAGGGTCATGTAGGTAGTGCAGCAAGAAGGCGCTCATGTGTCTTGTGCATCCAGGAGGACCAAGTCCTTGGTGTGTTGGTGGCAGAGAGGTGAGAATCGTGCATCCTTCCTCTGCCCTCTACCCACAACCTCGCACAACCGAAATGTGAGCAAGCTCTCACTCATCTGCTGAGTCTTCCATGCCCATCGCCAGTTCGTCCTCCATTTCTTCATGGGCTCCTGCACTTTCATCAACACTTTTTGCTGATACTATGCGCCCTTGTTAATCCCTCTCCCTCACCATGACTGCCGCATAGGTGCCGCTGACCATCTGGACCTCGTAGATCTTGTTATCCCTTCCGCATATGACTCCTCCTGTACTTCCTCCCCTTCCTCTTGTCCCAACACCTGACTCCGAATAATAATTACAGTGTGCTCCATCATGTAGATGACCAGAATTGTCACGCTGAGAATGACATTGCCAGTGCTAAACATCTTCGTCGACATTTCAAAACTGTGTAGCAGGGTGCATAGGTCCTTGATCTGACACCACTCCAGCAGCGTGATCTGCACCACCTCTGGATCAACTTATCCCAGGCTATATGTCTTACCGTATTTCAGCAGGGCTCTGCGGTGCTGCCACACACGCTGCAACATGTGCAGATTCCAATTCCTGCGTGTCGGAACATCGCATTTCCGGCGTTTAACTGCCAGACCCTAAGACTTCCGGAGTGATGAAAGTTGTTGAGCTGCTGTGTGCGCACGATGGAAGTGAGCACATAGCGAGCGTGCCCGCTGCACAAGGCCATGTAGGCCGTGATGGTGTTTTAAAAATTGCTGGAGAATTCGGATCAACACGTGAGCCATAAAAGGCACGTGTGTCACATTGCCCTGAGGATGGCCCGCAGCCAGGTTTGCATCATTGCCGCACACGGCTGTTAAGTCACCAACGGAGTCCGCTCCGTCAATTTGTACTCCGGTCGCCAGGTGACAACGTGTTCCTTTCATGAATAGTGCTGATGATGGGAGAGTAGTCGATGCCAGCGGCGCAGGTGGACGCAGGTTATGCTCACCCACTGGGCTGCATTACCTTGACAGATGCAGAATCTCTGGCTGAATGTAGCTGGTGGGTATCTCACAGATGAAATACCATCATTCAGCTACAACCAATGGGAAGACACCACACCCTTTTTTATGCCCATCCTGTCTGCAGACCACTGCCAGACATAGCTATGAACCTCTGGTTAATTTTACCCCCAGTTCAGTTTTATGATTTTGTGTGCTTGTTACCTGACTACTTTTCCTGCTTGCTGTTTATGTACCTTGTTGGCCGATACGCATTTCACCTCTGCTTGTTTTCTGATTAAGTCCTGGCCGTCCCATTCTGTTCCTGTTCCTCAATTAATGTTTTGACCCTGCCTGACTACTATTCTCTGTAATAGCGGTGTGACTCACATTTCCCATACATTTCAAAGTAAAACTTTGACCGCCTGATGGCATTGAGCTCTGCTGCCAGCATAGTAAGGAGGTGTGTGGTAGTCCTTGTGCGCAGTTGCAAGGAAGGGTGGCCTGACCACACAGGGTTTGCGCAAAGGTAGAGGACCCACACGAGGTTGAAGAGGCAGAAGCAGTGTATTAACTTCTACATACAGAACAAGGATTGAAACAACTCGTGGGGACGGCAAGACTTGTACAGCAGACCCTTCTCCATCTCTCACCATAGTTTGCCAGTGCCCAGTCAGTGACATGTAATGACCCTGTCTATGCTTACTGGTCCAAGTATCTGTGTTGAAATGCACCCTGTCGCACACAGATTTTCTCAAGGAAGTGGTGATGTTGTGTGCGACATGCCGGTGTAGCGCGGGCATGCTTTTCTTGGAGAAGCAGTGGTGATTGGGCATCTGGTACTGGGGCACAGCGACAGACATAAGGTCTGTAAAATCCTGTGTGTCCACTACGCGTAAAGGCAGCATTTCGGTAGCCAACAGCTTACAGAGGGATAGAGTCAACCACTTAGCTTTGTCATGGGTCGCAGTAAGTGGCCTTTTATTTGACCACATCTGAGGGACAGAGATCTGGCTGCTGTCTGTAGACGGTGTTGAGTAGGGTGTCCCTGGAAAAATGCAGGTTTGTGAGAAAAGTGCAGGCGGAGACATGATGTTGGCTTCATCTTGCCTTCAGATCTGTTCATCTTGTATCATTTTTAAAAAACACAGCAAGCAAGGGTTACTCCAAGCGGAGTCTCCCTTTTTTTCCAAAAATTGGGCCCCACACAGACACCTTATCAGTGGCAGCACTTGTGCCCTAGTTGCAAACAGGATGTTTTGATTTGCATCAAGCACATTCCAAATCCACAAGCATTTACTCTCCCCAGGATGACACAGGGGTAGTAAATTCCTTCTGGATCCATGACTTGTTCATTTTGATGAACGTCAGTCTGTCCACATTGTCACTGGACAGACGCGTGCGCTTATCTGTCAGCACACACCCAGCAGCACTGAAGACACGTTCAGAGACAACGCTGGCAGCTGGACACGACAAAATCTTCGAGGCGTAACTGGAGAGCTCTTGACATTTTTCTAGATTTGAAGCACAAAAGGAGCAAGGCTCCATTTGCAAAGTCATTGCATCGATGTTCATTTGGAGATACTCCTGTATCATCCTCTCCATCCGTTGACTATGTGTCAGACTTGTTGTCTCTGGTGGCCTTGCAAAGGAGGGTCTAAAAAAATTATGAAAAGATTCCATAAAATTGCTGTTACCAGCACCAGATACGGTCCTACTGGTACGGGTAGACTGTTGAAGATGACGAGGCCGTCCCATGTTTGTCAAGTTACAACTGGGAGAATCACTCCCTTCACCTGCACGGTTGTTTGGTGGAAAAGCCGAGCTAAGATCGAGTAACAGCTTCTGCTGATACTCCTGCATACGTGCGTCCCTTTCTATGGGTGGAATTATGTCACAAAATTTGGACTTGTCCCGGGGATCTAATAGTGTGGCAAGCCAGTAGTCATCATCACTTCTAATTTTGACAATACGAGGGTCATGTTGGAGGTAGTGCAACAAGAAGGCACTCATGTGTCTTGCGCAGCCATGCGCACCAAGTCCACGCTGTGTTTGTGGCATAGAGGTGCTAACCGTTCTTTCTTCCTCTGTCATCTCCCCCCAACCTCTTTCAACTGAAATTTGACCAAGGTCCCCCTCATCTGCTGAGTCTTCCATGTCCATGGACAGTTCGTCCTCCATATCTTCATGTCCTCCTGCACCTTCCTCAACATCTCACCTGCTACCATGCGCCCTTGTTGATCCCTGTCCCCCATGGTCCCATGCCTGCCGCGTTGGTGATGATGAACGTCTGGACCTTGGTGATGTTGTTGTGTCTTGCGCATATGAATCCTCCTGTAGTTCCTCCCCTTCCTGTTGTCCCACCCCCTGACTACGAATAGTGTTTAGCGTGTGCTCCAGCATGTAAATGACTGTAATCGTCATGCTGATAATGGCATTGTCAGCGCTAAACATATTCGTCGCCATGTCGAAACTGTGCAGAAGGGTGCATAGGTCCTTGATCTGAGATCACTCCATCAGGGTGATCTGCCCCACTTCTGCATCTCGTTGGCCCAGGCTATACATCATGACGTATTGCACCAGGGCTCGCCGGTGCTGCCACAGTCGCTGTAACATGTGGAGAGTTGAATTCCAGCGTGTCGCCACATCGCATTTCAGGCGATGAACCGGCAGGCCGAAAGACTTCTGGAGCGATGCAAGTCGCTCAGGTGCGGCGGTTGAACGGCGGAAGTGAGCACTGCAGACAGTTTCCGTGCCCTGGTCAGAAGGCCATCTAGGCCGGGATAGTGTGTTAAAAATTGCTGGACAACAAGGTTAAACACGTGAGCCATACAAGGCACGTGTGTCACCTTGCCCAGGCGAAGGGCCGCACCCAGGTTTGCAGCATTGTCGCACACGGCCTTACCAGGCTGCAGGTTGAGTGGAGACAACCATTTATCAAAATCAGTCTCCAGAGCTGCCCACAACTCAGTCGCTGTGTGACTCCTATTTCAAAGACATGTCAAGCTAAAGACCGCCTGATGCCGTTGCGCTCTGCTACCAGCATAGTAATGAGGGGTGCGTGATTCCTTCTGCGCAGTGAGAACGCTGGTGGCCTGACCAGGCAGGCTTGGGGCGGAGGTGGAGGACCCAGATGAGGTGGAGGATGCAGAAGCAGTGGCGGAACTTGGACAGACAGAGGATTGACACACAAGTCGTGGGGACGGCAAGACTTGTGCAGCAGACCCTTCACCATCTATCACCATAGTTACCCAGTGGCCAGTCAGCGACATGTAACGTCCCTGTCCATGCTTACTGGTCCAAGTATCGGTGGTGAAATGCACCCGTTCACACACAGAGTTTCTCAAGGAAGCGGTGATGTTGTGTGCGACATGCTGGTGTAGCGCGGGCACACCTTTCTTGGAGAAGTAGTGGCGACTAGGCATCTGGTACTGGGGCACAGCGACAGACATAAGGTCTCTAAAATCCTGTGTGTCCACTAGGCGGAAAGGCAGCATTTCTGTAGTCAACAGCTTACAGAGGGATAGAGTCAACCTCTTCGCTTTGTCATGGGTCGCAGGAAGTGGCCTTTTATTTGACCACATCTGAGGGACAGAGATCTGGCTGCTGTGTGTAGACGGTGTTGAGTCGGGTGTCCCTGGAAAAATGCAGCTTTGTGAGGAAAGTGCAGGCGGAGACATGATGTTGCCTTCATCCAAAGTTGGTGCTATCGATGTCTGAGAGAGCTGTACACACTCACTTGTTTCCCCTTCCAAACCAACTGACGACCTACCAAGCAAACTGCCTGTTGCGGTTACAGTGGTGGAAGTTGTGGGTGGAGAAACAGGTGTGACAGCTGTCCCCACAGTCCTAGAAGATGACGAGCGCGCGGATGCACTGGAAGGGGCAGGCGGTGGATGGTTCGCTCCGCTAGGCCGCATTGCAGCACGGTGAGCTTCCCATCGGGCCATATGATATTTATTCATGTGACGATTCATGGAAGAAGTTGTCAAACTGCTGAGGTTTTGACCTCTACTAAGAGAACCATGACAAATTTTACAGATCACATAATTTGGGCGATCTTTTTCTATGTCAAAAAAGGACCTGGCTAGGCAAGGCTTAGAGGCCATGCGACCTGTTGATCCACCCCGAATAATGCTCAGAGGCAGAGTGGTGGCTGAGGATGCAGTTGTAGACGTGCTACCAGTGCTCCGACTGTGTCCAGGAAGGCGCCAGGTTACTTCGACGTCGGTTGCATCCTCCTCCACCGCCTCTGTTGACCTCCTCGAGTGTCTGACTGTGGGTTGACAGTAGGTGTGATCTAGAACTTAATCATCAATTGTTGTGTTTGCACTCCCCTACCCCTCAGACCGAGTTTCTTCTTGCCCTGACCGAATATTTAAGTTGTCATCCCAATCGGGTATCTGCGTCTCATCTTCATCAGTATGTTCCTCATTGCCTATAACCACAGTTGTTGGAAAGGCAGCATTTTGGTAGCCAACAGTTTGCATATGATGAAAGTCAACCTCCAAGCCATTTCATGCCCTTCTAAAAGCATGTAAAACACAGCGAGGGGACTCCAACCACAGTCTCCCTCGTTGCCACTAACTGGGCCACACACACCCCACTTGACTGGCATCGGTTGAGCCCCCTTTTGAAAAAGAAAAAGATGCTTTGCATGAAGCACTCTCAAAAATACGCGTGCCTTTCCCGTCCCCTGGCTGACCCAGGGGAAGAAAAGTCCTCTGAGAGCCATGACTTGTTCATCTTGGTTCTTTTAGAGACACAGCGAGGGGACTCCAACCACAGTCTCCCTCGTTGCCACTAACTGGGCCACACACACCCCACTTGACTGGCATCGGTTGACCCCCCCTTTTGACAAAGAAAAAGATGCTTTGCATGAAGCACTCTCAAAAATACGCGTGCCTTTCCCGTCCCCTGGCTGACCCAGGGGAAGAAAAGTCCTCTGAGAGCCATGACTTGTTCATCTTGGTTCTTTTAGAGACACAGCGAGGGGACTCCAACCACAGTCTCCCTCGTTGCCACTAACTGGGCCACACACACCCCACTTGACTGGCATCGGTTGAGCCCCCTTTTGAAAAAGAAAAAGATGCTTTGCATGAAGCACTCTCAAAAATACGCGTGCCTTTCCCGTCCCCTGGCTGACCCAGGGGAAGAAAAGTCCTCTGAGAGCCATGACTTGTTCATCTTGGTTCTTTTAGAGACACAGCGAGGGGACTCCAACCACAGTCTCCCTCGTTGCCACTAACTGGGCCACACACACCCCACTTGACTGGCATCGGTTGACCCCCCCTTTTGACAAAGAAAAAGATGCTTTGCATGAAGCACTCTCAAAAATACGCGTGCCTTTCCCGTCCCCTGGCTGACCCAGGGGAAGAAAAGTCCTCTGAGAGCCATGACTTGTTCATCTTGGTTCTTTTAGAGACACAGCGAGGGGACTCCAACCACAGTCTCCCTCGTTGCCACTAACTGGGCCACACACACCCCACTTGACTGGCATCGGTTGACCCCCCCTTTTGACAAAGAAAAAGATGCTTTTCATGAAGCACTCTCAAAAATACGCGTGCCTTTCCCGTCCCCTGGCTGACCCAGGGGAAGAAAAGTCCTCTGAGAGCCATGACTTGTTCATCTTGGTTCTTTTAGAGACACAGCGAGGGGACTCCAACCACAGTCTCCCTCGTTGCCACTAACTGGGCCACACACACCCCACTTGACTGGCATCGGTTGAGCCCCCTTTTGAAAAAGAAAAAGATGCTTTGCATGAAGCACTCTCAAAAATACGCGTGCCTTTCCCGTCCCCTGGCTGACCCAGGGGAAGAAAAGTCCTCTGAGAGCCATGACTTGTTCATCTTGGTTCTTTTAGAGACACAGCGAGGGGACTCCAACCACAGTCTCCCTCGTTGCCACTAACTGGGCCACACACACCCCACTTGACTGGCATCGGTTGAGCCCCCTTTTGAAAAAGAAAAAGATGCTTTGCATGAAGCACTCTCAAAAATACGCGTGCCTTTCCCGTCCCCTGGCTGACCCAGGGGAAGAAAAGTCCTCTGAGAGCCATGACTTGTTCATCTTGGTTCTTTTAGAGACACAGCGAGGGGACTCCAACCACAGTCTCCCTCGTTGCCACTAACTGGGCCACACACACCCCACTTGACTGGCATCGGTTGAGCCCCCTTTTGAAAAAGAAAAAGATGCTTTGCATGAAGCACTCTCAAAAATACGCGTGCCTTTCCCGTCCCCTGGCTGACCCAGGGGAAGAAAAGTCCTCTGAGAGCCATGACTTGTTCATCTTGGTTCTTTTAGAGACACAGCGAGGGGACTCCAACCACAGTCTCCCTCGTTGCCACTAACTGGGCCACACACACCCCACTTGACTGGCATCGGTTGAGCCCCCCTTTTGACAAAGAAAAAGATGCTTTGCATGAAGCACTCTCAAAAATACGCGTGCCTTTCGCCTCCCCTGGCTGACCCAGGGGAAGAAAAGTCCTCTGAGAGCCAGGTCCACATTGTCAGTGGACAGACACGTGTGCTTATCTGCCAGCAGACCCCCAGCAGCACTGAAGACAGGTTCCGAGAGAACGCTGGCTGCAGGACACGACAAGATCCTCAAGGCGTACGTGGCGAGCTCAGGCAATTTATCCAGATTGGAAGCCTAAAATGAGCAGGGCTCAAGTTGCACAATAATGGAATCGATGTTTCTTTGCATATACTCATATATCTGTGTGTCTCCCTCTTTTTCCTTGTCCAGCTGTTTTGTTTTCACATGAGTATATGTCCTTGTCACTTTCCCATGTGTTTGTGTTATGTTGTGAGTTGTTTGTCACCTTTTGGACACCTTTCAGGGTGTTTTCTAGGTGTTTTACTGTGTTTGTGATTGCCTGCCATTGTTTCCTATGGGCTCGAGTTCGGTTCGTCGAACGTTCGACGAGCCGAACTCGAGCCAGACCCCCCGTTCGGCGAACCGCCTCGAGCCGAACCGGGACCGGTTCGCTCATCTCTAAAGGAGACAAATGTAAGATAAACATATACAATTGTCGAAAGTGAGGGTTCACATAAAAGGGATCAAGTCAGAGCCCAGGACTTATCTTTGGGGCCACAATACAGTAGTTCAGGCAGCGCCACATAGTATGGAAGGAAGATTTCAGTCCATATAGATCCAAAAAGGTATATAATGGTGCTCTCCAAAGAATCCCTTTTTATTGATGAAAGTGAGCCGTTAACTTCATTGATAAACGGATAATCTCCACCTCAACGCGTTTCCCCATACAAAAAACATATGGTTCATCAGGAGGCCAAAGAGAGATATAGTATCAGATATGCAGGTCCATGGCGCCAATCAGAAGGGATCCATAGCAGAGCAGACAATGCTGTAAATATGATGCTGCCACAGTCCAGAGAGGCATCCTGGCCATGGGCCCAAAATTTCCAACTTTTGCTCGCTGAATTTTCACTTTAGCCTTGTGACATGGTGTGCCAACATGGTGGAAAACCACATTCTTCATCATCAAATTGCTCATGGATCATTTGGAGAAGTTACTCTTAAGCATGTTTAGATAATATTCTTTTTTAACGATAATGTGTTAAAGCAGAATTATGAATGACCTCACTCCCTTATGTGGAAAGCAAATCTCACACATGAATGGCCTCATGATGTTTTAATTTTGGCGTAACACATAGATCATGCTAATTCTCACCTTTTCCTTTCTAGACAATCTTTTTTTTCCAGATGTCCCAAATAGTCTGGAGGAAGCTTCATCAGACAAAATAACTTTACCCTAGTTGTCTGCAGTCCTATTCAAGTACTTTCTACAAAATGTCAGTCTGACCTTGATATTTTTCTTCTTTGCTGCTCTTCTCAACACCATGCCAGTTTCCAAAAGCTTCTGCCTCACTGTATGTGCCTGCTGCCATTCTTGGGCCAGCTGTGCATTTTTGTTAAACAGATCTTCTAGCAAAATTTTCCTTAGGAGATGATCCTGGCACTTTGGCGGACTCTCTTAGGCACCCAGAAGCCTAATTCACAGCAATTATACCTCTCTGAAGCTCTTGATGATCTGATAAATAACTAATTGAGTTAAAGGCAATGTTAAAAGAAGTAAGGCCCTTACCTGTAAAAAAAAACGTTTTCAAAGCAATAATGACTACATATGTATTCTTGGAGTTAATCATGGTTCACAAAAGTAGACAATGATTTCAAGAATGGTACAATATAAATAAATATATATATAAATATATATGCTGCTGTTGTTTTACCCATGCTGGCAATCAAAATATGGCAGGAGTCTAAGTCATTTTTTTATTATTTGTTTATTTATTATTACACTACTATACAGCAAACTGACTACAACCAATCACAGACATGGACACAGTGTGGGAACATGTATCCAGTCTGGAACCAATCACAGACACTGGCACAGAGGATGTGTGGGGAAAACAGTGAATATTGCTGAACCTTAATAAACAAGAGAGAAGAAAGTCTGACTCCAGAGTGATCCTCCGGGAATCACAATATGTATAACTATCCTGTTCTAACTACCATTTAAGTTTCATTTTCAGCCTCCTAGTGCTTACTACTGCCATTTTACAGCCCATAACTTCTTGACCACATTGACTTTTATGGGGTTCATTTTTCGGGGTCAAGTTCGCTTGCCGAACCCATTTTTTTTCCCATACTGGTTCGGCGAACCCAATTATCCATGGGTTCACTTATCACTAATCTTTATTTAAATATTATTAAAAGTCACCTAAAGAAAATCAACAAAAGACACAATGACAAACAATTTGCACATAAAACATTTGTGTTAGATTCAGTATGTATCAAAGAAAGGTCCATAAATAATGACATAAGAGTACAGGGGCTAGCTAACTGTTTCCTAGGGAGGAAATTTACCCTTTCTAAAAATGGAGGCTTAGCACCCTAGTTAGAAACATGATGCCCCCACTATATTCAAGCTGTCCTTAATGACAGACCCTGATCTACCTAGTCTAACACACCATGGAAAAGATTAGTCTAGGATGCATGAACAGGGTCTAATGTATATACCATCATGCAAGCCCAATAGGGTAAAATAAATAGAACATATGTATATGATATTATTTATTTGATATCTTCCCATACTTGTACAGGTCATCGATATGGAATGTCGTCAGGCTGATATCAAAATCACAAAAAGGTGTCATAAAATTGGTCTGTTGCTCAAGGCATTTCCCTCCACTTAATTAGTGGGGTTTATCAGTAGATCGCTGTAGGACACAATCGCCTGCCAAGTATCACCACAATGCATAGAATAGCCCAGTGTCTTTGGTAGATTTATCCTTAGGCAGTTTTTAAAAATTATTCTTTAATATATTTTCAGTAGGGTATATACTGCATTAACACTGATTTTAAGAACCAACCATCTTTTAAAGCAACCAGTCTGTTCTTACATTTCATTCAGCACACCAAAGTGATATCAGCTGTTTTGTACTCATTGTCACTTTCTGCTTAGATAGAGAGATCGTTGAGATTACGTAAGCAGATCATTTTGTGCTAGAACTAAAAAGTATTCAAGTTTTGTGATGAAGCTAATTTTATTAGCAAGGAGTAGTAAAACTGTGGGAAAAAAAAGCGCAAATAGGGTCTTACCCGGTATGGGAATTAGCTCTAGTTCTGAAATCGCATTCACCTGATGGAGTTGTGCCAGTCACAACCCCTTACTGCATATGTATAGGTGGTGGACAGCAGCGGACCCGAAGCGTAGCAGTGAAATAAACAGAGAAGAGACATACAGATGTAAGCTGCGATAAAACCACATAATCCAGAAGATTTGATTAAATCCGTTTTTATTTTTACAGGTTTCACAAAAAATGAAAATAAAAAGGGATTTAATAAAAAAATTCTAGATTATGTGGTTTTAGCGCAGCTTACACCCATATGTCTCTTCTCCGTTTATTTCATTAGCAAGGAGTGACATAGCAATGTTTTGCAATTCACCTGTTCAATTTTCACAATAATGTAGAGTTAATGCAAATGAAAAATTATGAATACCAAAATGTGTTTCAATTTCAAATCTTCTGGCCACAACTTTAGACATATCTCATAACTCCTGTTAAGAGAATCTATCACTGGAATTTATTTCATTTGGTAAAAGTATAAACTTGCCAACCTATTAAAGTTTCAGTGGAACGTCATGAGACAATACTAAAGGCACATCATTGTCGCCAAGGATATTGCACTCCAGTAATGCCACATTCTTTCTATCTCCATATATATATCATGAGTCATAACTAGACTAGTACACATTTACATTTTTTCCTTGCCTTTGGTGAGGGTGGTATCTGATGCTTATGGTTTTACATTCCTTTGTATCCTCTATAATATTGTTGTCCCTGTTTGAGCATAACATGTAAAGGTAAGCCTTCTTAATATTCTTTCTTTAAGCCATGAATTATTTATGGAGCAGGCAATCTAAACAGGAACTTTACTTGAAAAGTATTGAGTTGCAGTGAGCAATTTGGAAGGAATGCCAAGAGGGAGCACCCTATCAATCTAATATTAATGGCCTTTCCCCATAATAGGCCATCACTTTTGTAATCCCAGTAACAGAGACGTATGCTGTGAAAAATGTGTCAAATAGAGCACAGGTGTCATAAAGTGGTGGCAGCATATGTGAATAAATTAGCAGAGTTTTAAAAAAAAAGAAACGAACATATCACTGAAAACAATGAAAATAGAATTAAACCCTAAAAGGGTAAACATTTGAGTTTCAAGAATATTCTACTTTTATGCAATAGTAAAGCCATAGTGAAATATATGTGCTCGAAATTCCTCCTATTTTGCATCAGAATGTATTGAGGCAAAACTTACTATGCTATGCACACACCTTGCTGAACAAAGTATGACTAATTTGCAGTATGTCTGCAATGTGAAGTTTATGATTAATAATTCAATCATTTGAAACACTAATATAGCCACGAAAAGTTTCCCCACAATATTAGCAATGTAGTAACTGTAACCTTTATCTAATTACATTTTCATATTACACCGCTCACACTGTGATTAAAAAGGTAGCTTTTTGCAAAGCATTTTACAAACTATTGGGAAAAGTTACTGCTTTATTTACATATATAAAAAAAATATAAGAAAACAATTATTCTTTAATTGTCGCTTAAGCCAGACTCATTAATTTTACATGCTCTATTTTACATAATGTACTTAGGTTTATTACAATGGCTGTTCTATAAAAATAATCAGCACCTGTGTTTAAATAAGTGTATTTAGCAAAATGTCTCCCATGGTAGCAGATTTTAACTTTACAAAAGCTTCAGTTGAGAACAATTACTCAGGATATGTCTATTACTCTTTTTTTAATCATTAGCTTAAAGGGAACCTGTATAGAGATGAGTAAAGACGACCGAACCCGAACTGTAAAAGTCGAGGTTCATACTGGAACCTGGTTGCTCAGGGCTCAAACCCAAACATGATCTTTTAAGAAAGGTCTGTGTCTGAGTTTGAGTGCTGTTCATATGCTAACCACTCGATTGAGCATCAGGGTGCTTGGGTTCCTTGTCCCAGTGAGAGCCGCTTGAGGTTTCTAAATGGCTCTCACAACGATTTTGGATGCAGTGTGTCCCGGAAAAAAAACAATCCCTGCCCTCCTCCAGAAATGCTCTATTCATGGCTGGCTGCATGTGGATGTGATTGATAAACTGCCCAATCATTGACTTCCATTATGCTCATTACTCAAGTCAAGACCATTAATTCGGGTCCCCATTGACTTACATTGAGTTCGGGGTCCAAGAATAAGTTCAGATCTAGCTAACAGGAACAGTGAAGGTAAAGATAAGGTCTGGAAGACCAAGATACATTTCTGTGAGAGCTGCTCATAAGATTACTAGAGAGGCAAAGCTGAACCCCTGTAATAACGTAAAAGACCTTCTGGAAGATTTAACAGACTCTGGAGTTGTGGTATATTGTTCTACTGTTCAGAGACACCTGCAGAAATATGTTCTTCATGGAAGAGTCAGAAGAAAACCTCCTCTGCGTCCTTCACTATAAAATTCAACGTTAGAAGTATGCAAAACAACAACTAAAAAACCCTGATGCATTTTGGAAGCAAGTACTGTGGACTGATGAAGTTAAAATAGAACTCTTTGGCCACCATGATTAAAAGTATGCGTAGAGAAAAAGGGCACAGCATTTCAGGAAAATAACATCTCACTAACTATTAAGCTTGGGGGTGAAACAATCATGCTTTGGGGTTGTGTTGCATCCAATAGCACAGGGAACATTTCTGGGGTAGAGGGAAAAATGGATTCAATGAAATTTCAACAAATTCTTGATGCAAAAAGAACATTATCTGGAAAAAAGCTGAAGTTGAAAAGAGGATGGCTTCTACAAATGGATAATGATTCTAACCACACATTAAAATCCACAATAGACTACCTCAAAAGATGCAAGATGAAGGTTTTACAATGAAAATCTGTGGCTAGACCTCAAAAGAGAAGTGCATGCAAGACGACCCAGCAATTTCACAGAACTGGAAGACTTTTGTAAGGAAGAATGGATGAAAATTCTTCAAACAAAAATTGCAAGACTCTTGTCTGGCTACAAAAAGCATTTACAAACTGTGATACTTACCAAAGGGGATGCTGCTAGGTATAATTGTACCGCCCCCGTGTCAGCAGCCGAGCGGCTCGGATCCGGAACCATGGTGGCTCGAGGGGTCTCAGGACCTGGAAGGGGGGTCATGCGGATACTCGAAGTGAAAAGGAGGGAATTATGTACAGGGGAGGAGTTGGAAGTTCGTGACGCCACCCATGGTGAGTGGTAAGATGGAGTACCACCGCTGCTGTTGGGAGCACCCGGTGGCGGTGGTATAGCAGAAAGGTGTTTAACCCCCTCCGTGGGTAGGGGGGTTGTGCCCCGGGGCCTGGTGATAGGGTGCCATTGGGGAGGAAAGGGTTTTCTGCGTACTCACTCAGTCCAAGAATACTGACATCAACAGCTTGTAAACCAGAATTCTGAGCACCGCTGCAGCAAGGAGGGAGCATGCTTGGATCCGTGCCCTTGGTGTTGATTGTTAGCCTGTGACCTTTTCCGTGGCACCTTCTTCACTGTTTGGACCCTGTAGTGTGGAACTAGTTGGATCCCGCTCACCTGTATGGCTTACGGAGTGAGCTTGCTCTCAGGGTTCACGCTTGGGATTTGATGGACTGTGTTTTGGGAAAAGTCCTATCCCCTCATTGCGCTAGTACCCCAATTTTGGAGCTTTTGAGGGATGAATCTTGAAGACTTCACTCCCATCGGGTAAATTACCAGGATGCGTGAAGTTACTTCCCGGCCTAGGGTCCGCGTACCCCGTCGTGCCCTGGCCCCTGCCCGAAGATGGCTCAAGGCCGCCGGCTGCCCTCCTCGGCAGATCCATGCCCCTTGACATGATCCCCTGCAACCGGGGTTCCAGCTCCTACCCAGCCCATACCAACGTCTGCCACCTAGTATTCTACAAGGAGCCCAGCTCCTGACCTCCTTTCTCTTCTCCTCTCCTCACACTTCTCCTTCTACACTTCTCACTTTCCCCTACCAACCCCCCAAGTGGGTGGCCTTATTCCCTTCAGGCCCCCCAATGGTGTGTCTTGTGGGTGTGGTGCAAAGTGTTCCTAGGGTTTTGATTGGCTCTGATCTTAGCAACACCAACGAACAGGGATCCGTAACCAAGGAGGATGCGGATACTGTGCAGAAGGACAGATTGCACAATACCCTGTGATGACCTGATAGGCCAGGGCGTCACATAATCATGCAGGGTGTCCAAACATTTGCATCGGATCATATTCGTTTTTTGCAAATTTTCAAACATAAAAGATGAAAATATTTTTTTTGTACAATACAAAGGAAATGTGTCATCTTTAACTTTATGCCTTTTAGAGATAAATTCATCCTCAACTTGCAAATCTGTTCCCAAATAACAGTAATTTTGATTAACAGTCTCCATACTATTGCATGCCACAATATGTTATACATTTATGCACACTTATCATCATTCTTAGGGTTTGATATTATATTCAGAAGTTTTATACTGTATTGAGTACAGTTTACGCATGGTTTCTTAAAAACATTTTTGTCCTATAGCAAAAATAACTTTTAGCCCAGAGAAAGTCACCAAAGTGTTGGACTGAAAAAATTAAAATGTTATAGTTGTTAACTTTTTTTCATTAATTTTATAATGGGGGGACAACTACAAATTTTAAATGTACAGAATGCCACAGCTCATGATGAATTCGACAAGCTGTGATGTCAGGATCCTGGTGACTGTTAAAGTTTGTCTTTAAATTACATCTTCATTAGATGCAGGCTGCCTATCTCCAAAAAGACGCTCAAGAGACTGACATCCTGAAATTAGTATTTGCAAAGGTGTTAGGGTGATACTTAAAGTAGCAACGAAATTCTTAACAGGTATAAATACTACAAAAATAGAAACTGGGCTGTATGCTGTAAATCCCATTTCTGCACTCCCATACTAATCAACACAAAAGGATGGAGATAACACCTCCTTAGGATATATTCTTTTGTGTCATGGAGGTAATAGACCTGTCCCTGACATTTAAATTATATATTCCCCAATAAAGAAATTGTAACACCAAGAAGTAAAAGTCATGTAATTATATAAAGTACCAGCTGTACTACCCGGCTTCGCACGGGTTAATAACTGTTGTTAACAAAATAGAATATATTAACAAAAATTTATTCTGCACACAAAAACCACAAAACAAATAGATAGAAATGTAATTATTGAAAGGCAAAAACTAAGCTAATAGAAGCATTTCACGATATATTTCAACACCACAGATATTCCACACAGATTTAACTAAATTGGCCAAGTAATGTGCTTGGTCTGTCTCTTTCCAGGTCTGTCTCTTTCCCGGTCTGTCTCTTTCCCCATCTGCCTGTCTCTGTTTGTCTCTTTTTTTGTCTGTCTCTATTTCTCTGTTTCTTTCCCCATCTGTCTCTTTCTAGGTCTGTCTCTTTCCCAGGTCTGTCTCTTTCCCCGTCTGTCTCCCTGTCTCTTTGACTGTGTCTTTTCCTGTCTGTCTCTTTCCCTGTCTGCCTGTCTCTGTCTCTTTCCTTGTCTGTCTCTATTTCTCTGTCTCTTTCCCCGTCTGTCTCTATCAAGGTCTGTGTCTTTCCCCATCTATCTTTGTCTGTCTCTCTGGCTGTCTCCTCCTTCCCTGTCTGCCTGTCTCTGTCCCTGTCTGCATGTCTGTCTGTCTCTTTCCCCATCTGTCTCTTTCCCCATCTGTCTCTTTCCAGGTCTGTCTCTTTCCAGGTCTGCCTCTGTTTGTCTCTTTCTAGGTCTGTCTCTTTCCAGGTCTGTCTCTTTCCCCATCTGTCTCTGTCTGTCTCTTTCACTGTCTGTCTCTGTCTGTCTCTTTCACCGTTTTTCTCTGTCTGTCTCTTTCCCTGTCTGTCTCTATCTCTCTGTCCCTTTCCCTGTCTGTCTGTCTCTCTGTCTGTCTCTCTGTCTATCTCTCTCTCTATCCGTCTCCCCACCGAAATCTTTTTACCTCACATATAAGCTTCTTATACTATGAATGCCTTTTGTTCCTATAGCAACCAATCACAGCTCCTACTAATAACCTGTAGTTCCAGGCTCCATTTACTTTAATGGAGGCATGTTTTTTGGAGTGTAACTGTAAAGCACGGGGTTAAATTTTTCTGTCAAAACATAGTCTACGACGTTCCCTGGGTCACATTAGGTGTCTGTGCAAAATTTCTGGATTTTAAATGCGACGGTGCGGACACACATTTCGTTTCACTTTTTCCCCATTATGTAGATAGGGGCAAAATTAATTGGTAAATTGGAACACGCAGGGTTAAAATTTCGCCTCACAACATAGCCTATGACGCTCTCGGGGTCCAGACATGTGAGTGTGCAAAATTTTGTGGCTGTAGCTGTGATGGTGCAGATGCCAATCCCGGACATACATAGACACATTCCGCTTTATATATTAGATAGGATTGATTGACATGTTAACCCTTCACGACATCCGCTGTACATGTATGGTGGCGCGTTCCCGTAACCCTCCATACATGTAAGGTGCTATGATCACGCCGGCTCACATGCAGCACCAGCAAAATTATCAGCGGGTGTCAGCTGTGTATCATAGCTGAAAATCTGCTTTAACGCCCACGATCGGTGCCTGCACCGATCGTGGGAGTGTAACCCCACTAATGGCGCTGTCAATAGTAACACTGCAGTCTTTTACATATCAGAGGGAGGGGGCTATCTCTTTCCATCCATTGGAATAATGCGATTGAGATCACAATGTGCCTATGGTCTCCATGGTGATTCCAGGCCAAATAATAGTCGCGGGTTTACCCAAGTATGGTGGCCTGTGAGGTCTTGTCTTGAGCAGGACTTAAGGTGCCACCTGCCTGTGTGCCAATCAAGCATTACAAAACATTAAATCAGTGCTCATAGCAAAGAAAGTTGATGTACCAGGACTAAAAAATCACAAAATAAAAATCACCAAAAATGAAAACATATTATACCATTAAATACATATATTTATGTTAAAACAAAATACAAATAAAGCACACAGATTTGATATTGCCATGCCTGGAACTAGCCAACCTATGAAATTGGCACATTAGTTAACTCCTTTTATGAAAACCCAAAAAAAAAACTTGACAAAAAATTATGCTTTTTCATCATATGGCTGGCAAAAAGGTGGAATTAAATGTGATCAAAAAGTCAAATGTACATAAAAATAGAAATGTCATCTTGTCCCACAAAAAAAACATGAAAAACTCCACTCCATCAGGGGAAGAAACGACATCTTTCAGAATAAAGCAATGTAAAAACAATTAGTTTTTTTTTTAAAAAAATATTGTTTTTTATTGAATAAAAGCGGCAAAACATAAAAAATCGACATAAATGTGGTATCATTGTAACCCTACTGATCAGAAGAATAAAGATGTCACATCAATTTTACTTTACAGTGAATGGCATAGAAAAAACATTTTCTGAAATGCTTGTTTTTGCTCATTCTACTACCCAAAAAATTGAATAGAAAGCAAAAACAATTGTGATGTGCCCAAAAATGGTACCAAAAAATCTTCAACTCATTCTGCAAAAAAACCCAGCAAGTCCTCAAATTAATCTGTCAGCCTCAATATAGCAAAATTATTGCTCTTAAAATATGGCTATGCAAAAACTTTTTTCTGTGAAAAAAAGCAATTTTTAGTGTTTGATAGAAGCAAAACTTAAAAAACAATATATTTAGTTTATATTAAAATCCTAAAATTAGTGTCAGATGATGTGCTAGGGGTCTCTTTCTCTACCTCTACCCTTACCCCTACACCACTATTTCTGCCTCTCTCTTTTATTCTCATAATTAAATTAAACAGATTGGATACATTCCTGAAGGATAGAAGAATTACACTCATATATTTTCAATCTACGAGACTACTTGAGTTTTGCTGCTAATAAATTTGCTGCAAATCTAATATTATGAACAAATTTGTCAAACCTGATAAAATTCAAAACATTAGACTATCTTTACTTGGTGTTAGTAATTAGGAGCTGGAAAAAGAAATTGCGCAAAATAGGGTCTTATCCAATTAAAATTAAAGGAGAAAAAACTCAGAGCGGCTTACCTTGTGCAGTTGTGCAGGTCACAACCACCATAAAAACGCCTGAAGGCCACTGCAGAACCCACGTGGAGATACAAACAATGGAAGGAAGAATAGGGTTGATCTCCTGCGCCACCAAACCAGTCCAGATGATGGAGATAAAATATGATTTATTGGTCAATGTGTTTCAAAGCCCTCGAAGGCTTCTACATCAGGACAATCTTATACCATAGGTATATGGCCGCATGTGTGGTTTGGCGGCGCAGGAGATTAACCATTTTCTTCCTTCCATTGTTTGTACTTCTTGGTGTTGCAATTTAATGTAAATGTTGAAGAGTTCATTTTACCCTGTGGAATTCTCATTTGAACCTCTAAGTGATCATATACAACAACAGACTCCTCTAGATAATGGAAGCTACAGGTTCAATTCACAATATAAAAAAAGCCATCCAAAAGCATCGGTATCAGAGAGATAAGCGACTCCACAGCTTCGATTCAAATGTCCAAGCATTTATTCTCAAGAAGGTGTCCGTCAGATGATATCTCCTCTCACACCCATGCAAACACATGAAGGCTTGACCAAATGTTTGTGAAAATGGGAGCGTGAGAACAGGTGGTTAACAGAACAAGTGATTGGCAACTTTTATATTGTTCTTTTATTAAGAATTTATTTCTTTATAGATATTTGTATGTACTGAACGTTTTTCATAAATTTTGATTCTTTGAATGTCTGTCTTTAGTTGAAATTGTGAATATTTCTCCTTTGTAAACTACAGTACACAGTTGTGCTTGAATTTTGAGAACCCTTTGCACAATTTCTGTAAGTCCTAAACATAGATATAGAGAATCATATCACACAAACGAGCAAAAAAATATTATTGAGGAAAATGATCTAATATTAGGTGTAAATGCAAAATAATATGTGAACTTTTGCTTTCAGTATCTGGTGTGACGTAATTTTTCTTTAGAATTTACTGATATAATTCGGAATTCATTATTGCATCAAGTCATACTGGCCTAGCTACAGTAACACAGGGCAAAAGCAACTGCCGTCTTTCCCAGACGGTATACGGTTTTAATGTTGGAATTATTTCTTTCTACAAAGCTTCTCATTTAAATCAAAAAGTTTTATTTAATGTCTAATCTCTCCATAAAACATTATTCTAATTGACCAATAATTTTGTCCACGTGATCTTTAACCCCTTCACCCCGGCCTCTTTTCACCTTCGTGACTATGCCAATTTTTTTCAATTCTGACCAGCATTACTTCATGAGGTAATAACTGTAACACTTCAACGAGTCCCAATGATTCTAAGACTAATTTTTCATGACACATTGTACTTCATGTTAGTGGCAAACTTAAGACAATATTTTTTGCATTCATTTGCATTTATTTGTGAAAATATCGGAAATTTGACAGAAATTTACACAATTTTGACATTTTCAAACTTTACATTTTTATGCCCTTAAACCAGAGAGTTATGTCACACAAAATAGTTCATAAATAACATTTCCCACATGTCTACTTTATATCAGAACAATATTTGAAAGGTTTTTTTGTTATGGAGTTAGAAGGTTTAAACATTTATCAAAATTTCTCACATGTCCTCAAAAATTTACAAAACCATTTTTTAAGGAATACATCACATTTGAAGTGACTTTGAGAGAAATATGTAAAAGAAAAATACCCAAAAGGGACACCATTCTAAAAACTGTACCCCTCAAAGTGCTCAAAATCACATTCTAAAAGTTTATCATCCTTTTAGGTGCTTTACTGGAACTAAAGCAATTTGGAAGAAAAAATAAATATTTTACTTTTTACCCCCAAATTTTACAAAAGCCCTAAATTTTGCATTTTCCCAAAGGCAGCAAGAGAAAATGCAAATTTTGCTGAATATGACATGCCCTGCCAAGGACCGGGGGTACTTAGAACCGGACTGGACTAGTCCGGGGACGTCAGCGGTGGTGGGGTACGGCTCCGTGACTCTTGCGGTGTCTTTATAATAAAGGTTGATGATGATGGGAGTTGTATTTTTAGAGATTTTTAAAGTTCGTGACGCCACCTGTGGTTTTTGCAGCTATGTCAGCCGCCGCTGTGCTGTGGGTTTCCCGGGGCAGGTAATGAGGACACAGCTGAAGTGTTTTACTCCCCACAGGTAGAGTGAGGCCCTGAGATAACCGTTGATTAAATAAAAGGTCTATGAGTGCAGGCTGTGACAAAGTAGGAATGGAAATGACACTGTGGCTTTGCAATAACAGTCTTTTACTCACTGTACCAATTTTAAGTTAACAGCCAGATTAGTCCACCATGGTATGGTGGGATCCTCAGTGATGGGTAACCACCGATCCCGAATAAGTCCGAGGCCAGTACCAGTTCTCCATTTTGTTTGCCTTTCCTGGCCGTCTCTCACCCCTAGTTGGTCTCCTCCCTCCCTCTGACTGACTGACTCTGCTAAACTACAATTTTCAAACTTAGCTCTGCCCCTTTTACCTCAGACAGCTCACCCACTAAGCTCCACCCTCTGGTTGGTTCTAGAGACAGTGCACAGGGTTTAAGTGCCAAAATCAGACTACTGGTCGCTAAGCAATAATGGGACCTGCCCCGGCCCTGATCTAATGTGTGAGCTAAAAATTGGGTGTCTGCAGGTTTTTGGTGCGTGAACCGATAGATGGCCTCTTTCTTACCCAGGATGGGGCACCACACCTCTGACTGAGGTGGAGTACCTCTGTGGCGATGGCAGCCTCAGGGGCACCACACTCCCCCACAGTTAATCTCAGCACGTCCGCGGGCTGAAACACAAATAACATTATGAAAAAAACATGCAAAAATTTTGAATGCTTTTTCAAACACTTCCCTTTTGGGAGGCAACATCACTTTAACGTTACTTAACTTGAAAATAATAAATAAATACTGAATAAATAAACAAACATTCTTGTAACATTCTTGTGAGTCTAGTGTGATCCCTGCCCAGGTGTCTGTCACACTGCTACAGGTGTAAATAAGTCCTTGGGGGACCCACCTCCAACAAACCCTCCACATAGGCTCTGGGCTGGTGACAGAGCATTCGTGTAATGGCCTGCCTGGATCCACAGACTCAGATGGCCTGTAATGGGGAGGCTAGAGGGAAGCCACCCACTAAGCAGGACCCCCAGAACCCTGAAACCCTTTAACCCCTATACAGGGATTTGGAATTACACAGGGCAATGGAGATCACTACTTGTGGAAGGCAGCAGTCCAATGAGAGTAGTAGTCAGGCAGGGTCAAACCAGGAATAGCAGAACAGGGACAGAATCGGTAGGCAAAGACGTAGTCAGCAAACGAAGCAAAGGTTAAATCCGGATCGGGAAGAGGTACAAAATGGTAGGCAGAAGGGTAGTCAAAAACACGCAGAAATCAGCACACCAAACAGAACAGGACGTAACAGGAGCCAGGAAAATCAGAACTATTCTGGCAGTGGTCATGTGACAGGAGGGGGAATAAGAAGGGTGTGGTGTCTTCCCATTGGCTGCAGATGAAAGTTGGCAACTTCAGCCGGAAGACACACGCCACCTACAGTCAGCCAGTGGTACTGCAGGCTCCAGGGAAACCCAGCCTAGTGGATGAGTGGAGCCTGTGCTCCGCAGAGCCACGGGCACCAACTCCTCTCCCACCACCGGCACCACCCACGGCGGGAACATGGCACTGCCCGGCGACCGGAGCAGAAGTCGCCAGAGCAGACTCCGTTGGCGACGTAACAATTCGTTGACCACGACTTCTGCCAGCCAGACGGATTTTTGATCTGTGCTTTTTTAATTTTGGTCGAGAGCACAACGGGTGCTAATTATATATAAGGAAAGTTCTAGTCACCCATAGTCCAGTGACCCAATTGTCCATGAACTTAATTACGTATAACAAAAATATTATTGTAAAGAAAAACATTTTAAATAGCTATTTACAATAGTATTCGGAAGAATCCACTTTAAATATTGGGATCCTCCTCTGCAATGGCTCCAGGCATCAGGTAAGCCATTGTCTGGGTTGTCTGCGTGGGAGCGGATTGAATGGGGTGGCCAGCCTTCTTCTGCTGACCAATAGATCGTCCCAATTTAATTGAGGCAATGTCAGTTCAGGTGTGCAGTCTGGGGGACTTGGAAGGGACCCTACCAGGGTGTCTTCCTCTAGTGTGGGGACTGAGAGTATCAGCTCATGTATCATAAACAAAAACTCCTAAACTCCTAAAACTTAGAATTTATTAATTTAATTTAAAAGGGAAAATCCAACATCCAATATATTAGAAATAAATAAAAAACACACAAGAGGACTTACCATAATAGGCCCTACAGCTGCCCCAACCTTGCAGTGGAGGTCGGCACCCTATTGCCTGGCTGTTGGCGCTCCCGCTCACCGTTGACTTTTACCTGTTGACCCTTTCAATCCATAAAGGGGAGGTCAAAGAGATTCATAATATAGGATCAAAAAACAACCAAATAGCCTAGTCAACAATGATAAAGAAAAATAGGGAATAAATGTGAGAAAAAAAACAAAAAAGATGTTCAGATGCGTATCTGACCAATACAGTTACATCAGAAGGATACAAGGGCAAATAACCCTATATATACTTATTACCTATTCCCACCAAAAATTGAAGGGAACCACCCAACACGTTTCTCCCTAATTGTCTAGGGTTCTTCAGGAGTGGATAAACAAGACTATTAACTACATATCACACATAGCCAGATTCAATATATCAGATGTTAAAGACATATATATGTACTGTGTTGGGGCTCAAAAACTGAAAGAACCTCCCTCTGTATGGTTGCAGGCAGGACATCAGCTGAAAAACAATATTCCCAAAGACTATGCATATGATGTACACATTCCCTGGCCAGGACAAAAATTCAGCTCATAAGGAATAATACACACATCCCGGCTATAATTCATAAGGGAAATCCCAAATCATATTCCATATAGCTATATTATGCTGCACATGGTGCCTGTTGTTTTTCAATGGCTGCCACTATGCAAAGTTTTACATGTCCAGTCCATTAAGCACTCAGTATCTAGGTGCACAGTACCGGGCATGATCATCCTGTTCGTGACGCTAAAATTACATGCCCTGCCCAGGGCCGGGGGGACTTGGAACTGGGCCAGACTAGTCTGGGGATGTCCGTGGTGGTGGTTTCTGGCTCCGTGACCTTGGTGGTGTCTTTATAATAAAGGTCGGTGATGATGGGAGTTGTATTTTTAGAGATTTTTAAAGTTCATGATGCCACCTGTGGTTTTTGCGGCTATGTGAGCCACCGCTCCTCTTTGGGTTTCCCGGGGCAGGTGATGAGGGCACAGCTGAGGTGCTTTACTCCCCACAGGTAGAGTGAGACCCCAAGATAACCGTTGATTAAATGAAAGGTCCATGAGGGAAGACTGTGACGCAGTAGGACACCGTGGCTTTGCAATAACAGTCTTTTACTCACTGTACCGATTCTCAGTTAACAGTCAGATTAGTCCACCATGGTATGCTAGGATCCTCAGTGATGGGTAACCACCGATCCCGAATAAGTCTGAGGCCAGTACCAGTTCTCCATTTTGTTTGCCTTTTCTGGCTGTCTCTCTGCGCTGACTTTCACCCTCCTGTCCTGTGCCTCCACATACAGTGCCCTGAGCCAGGGGTTGCGGACCTGCAATAGGATTTCTGCCTGCCTGGCTCCCTTTGGGGACCTTCAAAGGGATTTCTGCATGCCTAGGTCCCTGGTCCTCTGTGGCCCCCTTCCAGCGGGTTTGTGTGCTGCTTGTGGCCAAAAGAGGCGTACAGCCACAGTGGCCTCCGGTGTTACTAGGAAGTCCTGAAGTATCATCCTAGCCTAGGGACCGGGACCCCGTTTGCGACCAATCCCTTCACTTCGAGCTACTGTCTGTGAAACGTGACTATAGGGGTATCTGACACACTTTCCCTAAGTCACTAGGATCCTTTCTGCCATCTCTTCAGAGCAGAGTAGGAACCCTAGGGCCCTCATCCCTAGTCGGTCTCCTCCTGCCAGCTGACTAACTGACTCTGCTAACCGCCAATTTTCAAACTTAGCTCCGCCCCTTTTACCTCAGACAGCTCTCCCACTAAGCTCCACCCCCTGGATGGTTCTAAAGACAGTGCACGGGGTTTAAGTGCCATAACCAGACTACTGGTCGCTAAGAATTAATGGGACCTGCCCCGGCCCTGATCTAATGTGTGAGCTAATAATTGGGTGTCTGCAGGTTTTTGGTGCGGGAACCGATAGATGGCCTCTTTCTTACCCAGGATGGGGCACCACACCTCTGACTGAGGTGCAGTACCTTTGTGGCGATGGTAGCCTCAGGGGTGCCACAAGTACACCAATACCCCATAGATGCTGGAAATCTGTTTGGAACCATGGCAGAGCTTGCAAGGAAAGAAGCTCCATTTGCATTTTAGAGCACAAAATTGTCAGGAACACATAGCAGATGCCATGTCATGTTTGGAGAGCTCCTTATGTGTCTAAACAGTGGAAAGTCCCCACAAGTGAACTCATTTTAGAAATTAGACCCCTCAAGGAATTTATCTAGATGTTTGGTGAGCACTTTGAACCCCCATGTGTTTAACAGAATTTTATAACACTGAGCCATGAAAACGAAAAAGTACATTTTTACCAAAAAATTGTTGCTTTAACCCCAAATATTTAATTTACCGAAGAGTAATAGGAAAAAATGCACCATACAATTTGTTGTGCAATTTCTCCTGAGTAGGCCAATTCCCCTTATGTGATTGAAAACTATTGTTTGAGCGCATGACAGGGCTATTGAAAAAGCGCATTTACCTTTCTGAACTCAAAATCGGCTGAAATTGTTAGCAGATGCTATGTCGTGTTTAAAGAGCCCCAGATGTGCCTAAAAAGCAGAAATCCCCACAACTGACCCCTTTTTGGAAGCTAGACCCCCTCAAGGAATTTATGTAGATGTTTGGTGAACACCTTGATCTCCTGGGGGCTTCATAGAATTTTATAACGTTGAGCAAAGAAAATGAAAAAATATATTTTTAGCACAAAAATGCTGCTTTAAACTCAAATCTTTCATTTTCACAAGGGTAACAGGAGAAAATGTACCATACAGTTTGTTGTGCAATTTCTCCTTAGTAAAATTCTGTGTACTTTTTTTGTTTATTTTACATAAATATACATATTTTGTGCTATTATTGCTTTGGTTTTTTTATTTTGTAGAATTTCTGAGTTTTTGTTATATTTTTAAAAATTTTTTTAAATTTTTTTTTACTTTATTTTTAGTACATTAACTTTTATTGCCCTGATTGCTGATATAATGTATTGCAATGCACCAGCTTTGTAATACATTATATCTGTCTGTACTGAACTGACAGAAGCCTCTGAGATCATGCTCCTGGCATGATCTCAGAAGCTTTCTGTAACTGGATGTCCCGGAGGTACCGTTTGTACCAGTACGTTCACGGATTGGAAGTCCCTGCCAAATAGGGCATTACAGTATGTCCAGGGTCATGAAGGAGTTGAACTGCAAGGAGCAGCAATGTTCATTGTGGAGAGCAGGAGTTTATCTTTGCAATCTTAAAACGCACACCATTGTTGCTCAGTGTACTGCTTAGGATTGACTCATGAACAATAAAATTAGCTAAAGGGAGAGAGACCTTTAGTTGCTTAGAGGATACCTTTGTTTCCCTTGTAATTTTGACAGACTATTTTACAACTTACTATTGGGCCTCTTTCACACGTCCGTGTTTCAGGTACGTGTGACATCAGTTTTTTTCATGGATGCCATACATATCCATGTCATTTTATGAGCTAATTCACACGTCCATGTTTTCACACTGACCGTGTGGCCCTGCATGTACACAAGGAGATATGTCCGTTTTTTCTTTGGCAGCATGGATGTCATACGTCCCGAACAATGATGTGATCCATGCGACATCAGTGTGACACGTACCAGAGAAAACACATGTCTTTGAAATAAAAGATATTTTTCTATACTCCCCTGTCTCCAGCACTGCTGTCTTCGGTGCTGCTCTCTCTTGCTTTTGACCCCCGCTCACTGTGCTCATGCATATTCACTGCACCGTGGACCTGGAAGCAACAGCATTGCCAGACACAGCAACGCCAGAGACAGGTGAGTATCCAGCAAGCAGTGTGTGTGCAGTGACATCAGGAGGTCATCAAAGTATCCAATAAACTTGGATGACCTCCTGACACCCCTCTGACACCCGTGCTACCTTCACGAGATTTCACGGGTTCATCAAAGTTTATTGGGAATGCCAATGAACCTGTGACATTACTGCCGAGATAACCGCGGCAGCGCGGGTGTCGCTGGGATGTCTCAGGAGGTCATCTGAGTTCATTGGATACTCTGATAAACCTATGACATCACTGCCATGGCTACACACACACTTCTGAGGACACTCCTGCAGTGACCTGGGCTGAGGTTATAAGGTCCAGGTCACTGCAGGAAAGCACACATAGTAGTGCGTGTACCTTCAGGGCCTGCTCTCACAATCAATGGGGAATATGCCAGCGAATATGAGATCAACGTGGGCCCCCCTAATTGGATTATGACAGATCAGGATTAGGGCTTTGACAGGGAAATAAATTGGAAAAAGGGTGTCTCTTGTCTTTATTTAATTAATATTGTTCTCTTTTTATGTCTTTTCAGGTTCGCTTTTGGGGAACATCATGGATTACTTTTCTATTCTTTTAAAAAAAACAAACAAATAAATTCGTGAACGAGGGCTGGAGTCTGGGTTTTTTGTTCACATAAACTTTTTTATTCCCCTTTCAACTACTGGATTAATAATGGGGGTGTCTGCTAGACACCACCCATTACTAATACCAGGGCTTGATGCCAGCTGGAGCTGTCATCAACCCCACAAATTTTACCCATTTTCCACTGCACCAGGGCAACAGAAGAGCTGAGTCCAGCACCAGAATATGGCGCATCCAATGGATGCGCCACTTCTGGGGCAGTTGCAGGCTGCTATTGTTAGGCTGAAAAGGGCCAAATAACCATTGCCCTTCCAATCCTAATAATATCATCTCCCAGTTGTTGGCTGCACCTTGGCTGGTTTTAAGGAAAATGGAAAGGACCCCACATAATTTTTTTAATTTTTTTTATAAATTTTTTTTTTAAAAAAATAAGCGTGGGATGCCCTATATTTTTAACAGCCAGCCAAGGTACAGCAGAGGGCTGATGGTTGCAGCCTGTAGCTGCTGCTATTCCTGTACTGAATCTATCTATCTTTTTTATCTGTTCTATCGATCTTTCTCTCTTTATATATCATTTTTCTGGCTTTGCACATCTATTACACATTAAAAAACCATTCATTTCAGTGTGATGCATTTTTTAAACGTGTTGTGA
Organism: Anomaloglossus baeobatrachus; assembly: GCF_048569485.1. NCBI lineage: Eukaryota > Metazoa > Chordata > Amphibia > Anura > Aromobatidae > Anomaloglossus > Anomaloglossus baeobatrachus. The sequence continues at coordinate 567,980,989 of NC_134354.1, read as the reverse complement.
AGATCAGACTTTCATAGATCCTTATTCTTTAAACAAAACATGTTGCCCACTTACATCTGACTGTCAAAGCATTGAATAAAACAGCAGACTCTAATTTAATTTTCAAATTATTTGGTAGTCCTAAAAGTTTGCATACTTTTTCCACTCACAGATATGTAATATTGGATCATTTCTCTAATTTAAAACATGATAAAGTGTTACATTTTTACCTAATTTGTTTGGTTTTTTTTACTTATTTTATAACTTTGAAAATTTGATGAGTTTCAGGTTAAATTCATGCAGGAATATGGAAAATTCTGAAGGGTTCACAAATTTTCAAGCACCACTGTACAAACTCATTAAACCAGTATTTGTGAAGCTCTTTATGCTCACAATTTTTAGACTTTCTTCATTGATAGTGGTAGAAATACTTTTTTTTATGATGGGGTGGTAGGTGGGCAGAGATGAATCTTTTGTGCTTTTACACTGCAGTTCACTGTTATTTATAGATATAACTTCCAAAAACAACAGTAATCTGCTTTTTTTCATTTGCACTTTGATTTAAATGCATTTTCATCCAACTAAAACTGTGCCAAAAAGTTTCAGATTATAACACCACTAAATTTAGAGTTTTTTTCATCTTCTTTTAGTAGTCCAGTTTAAGCCGCAAAAGATGTGCTATAGCTGATATCAAGCAAAAAGATGCATGGTTTAGTCCAGTTTAGCCCTGGTTAAACTTGTTAAAACTATCAAGTCTTTTGTTATGTGCTCTGGAACATTAGTTCCACTTGCTGTATACAAAACAGGGGAAGTTTCATAAGCTTTGTACTAAGTAACATGCTGGTAATGGGTGGAACTGAAGAAAATAAATTATCACGTCAAATCATGCATGGTGTTTAATAATGGGTAATGATTGGACTTAAGTAAGAATTTATACATAAAAAAAGGCATCAGTAGTAAAAGCTGCACTAGCAAGATGTAATATCAAACAGAATTTTACACTTCAGTTCATGAAAACTGATGTAAAAGCAAACTTGCATTAAACACAATAGTAAATTTGGGCAGCTATACAATTTTTAAAAGAATCTGTTAAAATGACTTTGAATATGTTTCAAAATATTGGCCATGATACCAATTCTGTATTTTCTGCTTGGGTACATTGAAATAATTATAAGGACAACAGCACTTCAGTTGCTATACTGCTCGTCAATTAATGGGTGCCATCTTCACTCAAACACCCTATGGCTGAGGCCACATGGGGTTATGTGCGAGTGCTCTCATAACATTCGGCTCATGCTCGCAGCACACCGGAAGCCGAGTATCATGCGCGGGTCATGCAACTGTGCAATCAGACCACAGCTGCAGGGAGAGGGCCGGAGCTTTGGAGGGGAGGGCCAGAGCTTTGGAGGGGAGGGCCGGCGCTGTGGAGGAGAGGGTGGGATTTATCTCCTCCATTGCCGGCTGATGCGATTCTCGCAATGCAGTCGTGTTAGGTGGGCTTCACATTAGCGTATTCTGATGCAATGCCGGATCCGGCACAAATGCGTATGCGTAATTATGTGTATGACGCACGCAACCGCATGTGACCAGAACTTACCGCGAGTCCATAGGAAATGCACTGAAGTGAAACGCATTTGTGCCGGATCTGGTATTGCGGCAGAATACCGCAGATGTGAAGCCCGCCTTACACCGGTGTAATGCGAGTGCAGTGCAATGTTTCTCTCGCCCCGAAGACTTTAATGGGTGCAAGTGAAACAGGATCGCATTACACTCGCAGCATGCTGTGACTGTTTTCTCGGTCCGATTAGGTCTGGGAAAATAATCGCTCATGGGAGCTGCCCCATAGAGTAATATTGGTCAGTTTTTCTCGCCGTGTGACTCGTAAGACTCATGAAAACAATGGAGACCAAAATACTAAAAGCTTTTCATATTCTAAACTCATGGTAAAGTCGGGACCCATTCCTAGTTTTGTTATGGGCCCCCGAGTTATTTGCAATTTTGAATGCTTTTTAATACCATCTGCATATTTTACAAAATTACTGTACAGCTTTATTAAAGTAATGAGAAAAATTGGACTATTTAATTTCAACAACTATGCAAAAGATACCCAACAGACAACTGAATACAACATAAAAGCTTTTATATGATTATTATGTAACGTTTATTTATATATGTAAATACCAATGTATTAAACCTCTATTCTCTTGATCTACATATATTTGCTTATTAAATAGTGTTGTTTAATGATTTTCTCATGTGACACATTCTAACAAGATTAATTAAAATGTGATGTGTTTTCTAAATCAACAAACTGCTTTTCATTATAGAACTAAGGATTTTGCTGGCTATTAATGTTACAAGGTAGCAGCTTAAGCAATAAAGCTGGTATATTGTTGGCATAGATGGAATGTACTATGAATCTGCATAATGCCCAAATAAAAGCAAACCCAAAATTAGGATTTACCCACAGATCTGTGAGGCTGTATTTGTATGATTTATTGTGAATCTGTAGGAATTAGTGGGGACCTTTTGAATTAATTTTCACCATAGTAAGTATAATACTTAATACAGACAATGTTTAAATTGCAGGGTGATTGAACTGATTCTGCTGGTGTGTTCTACAATGTATAAATCTAAAGTACCTTTTGACTAAAATGAAAAAAAAAAAAAGTAAAAACTCCAGAAAAAAAAACAGTTGGGATCTATATTTTATAATGGTCTCAACTACTTACTCTTAAGGCCCCCTCATACATGGGACTAGTTTCGTCTGAACACACAAGTATCGAGGAGTTCGACAAACTCTAATATGGGCATGAGCTAAGAACAATATATTATCGGGGGAGTTTGCTATCCGGCATGTCCAATTTTGAACTGCCGATTCTTATACTCTCCCAGAGATATGTCTCCTCCATGATTTGTCTGGCAGCAGCTCTCTCATAGAGAATAGAGGAGGGCTTCACTAAATGAACACTCATGTATCCTGCTAGCCATCCCATGTGTATGGTGGGCTTTATTCACAACATTGATTTTACACAGCTTTAATTTTCATCAATAATAAACCAATATTTTTGTCCATAAAATGAAAGTAATGTTAAGATGACCAGTCACCTACACATAAAATAGGGTGTATTATTTGCATATATAAATTTACATGCAATAGGTCAACTTTGGAAGAATAATGGCTGTGAACACAGGAATTATGTTATGAGAATCCCACTTCACGGAAGAAGCGATCGTAAGATCGGCAACTCAACCTGTTATGTTCTAATGAGAAAAACAAAAACATTCACCGCACGCTCTACAGACTGCAACATTGCCACGGCGCCTGCATTCCCTGAGACTTCAAGTCCTTCCCACAGCGACCACATGAGTACAACCCAGGAGGGTTGAAACGTTGGATGTGTCGCTTATCACCATACTGAGAGAAATATATATATTTTTTGTGTTTATTAATAAACGGCCTATTTTCAGCATCCAACTTGGAGAGTGGGGTGAATGCTTTTGTTTTACTGTTACTGAGAGACATTATCCCATTTCACCTGCACCTCAAATTGTGACACTGAGTGAAAACCATCACTCTTTTTTAGCATGTTCTAAGGCTATGTCCGCACGTTGCTTTTTACCTGCTTTTTACCTGCTTTTTTGCTGCTTTTTCAACTGCAGCGTTTAATGCCAAAATGGTTGTGTTCTGCTTTTCAAGCAAAGTCTATGGGAATTTGGGTTTCTTGTCCGCACTATGCAGTTCAAACTGCAGCCTTTTTGTTGCAGAACTTTGGTCAAAAACTCAGCTTTGCAGTGCAAAACCCAAATGGCAAAAACAATTGACATGTCAATTGTTTTTGCCATTTGGGTTTTGCACTGCAAAGCTGAGTTTTTGACCAAAGTTCTGCAACAAAAAGGCTGCAGTTTGAACTGCATAGTGCGGACAAGAAACCCAAATTCCCATAGACATTGCTTGAAAAGCAGAACACAACCATTTTGGCATTAAACGCTGCAGTTGAAAAAGCAGCAAAAAAGCAGGTAAAAAGCAGGTAAAAAGCAACATGCGGACATAGCCTAATGAGATACACTCCCAGATTCTAGGCCGGTTGTAATCCATAGTCTAAAGAATGGCTTATAGAGTAAAACCTTGCAAATATATTCATATCAGCTTAGACACTGGTAAGATAGCAAATTTACATGACAGTAGTAATTTATAAACATTCACTTATATAATGTAGGTCAAGTACTGTATATGTATTCATATTTGACCATCTAACATGTATAGGGACCTTCCAACTCTCTCCAACAATTGATGTCGGGGGAGGTAAACTCCAGGCAGTCTGAAATTACTCAAATCTTTTTGTTTCCCATAAAGTCATGCAGCCATTAGAGTTGTTTGACACCGGCCTACTCCTTTATTCCCACTGAAAACTTGAAGATATGGCTTATGTGAACATTTGTGTGTATAGGGGAGTCAGAAGAGATAGCTGTTAGCCAAACAAGCAATGAAATCCACGGTAAAAATTCTCAGAATAAGGGCTACAGCTACATGACGACATACAGTCATGGCAAGTGTCGACAATCTTGAAATTGTTTCAGAAAATGAAGTATTTCTCCCATACAATTATTGCAGTTACACATTTTTTATACACATATTTATTCCTTTTGTGTGTATTGGAAATACATGAAAAACAGCGAAAAAAGGTAAATTGGTCATAATTTCACACAAAACCCAAAAAATTAGCAAGATAACTATGTTGGTATATTTCCAAAATTGTGGGTAAACAACTTTGTTTCAAGCATGTGATGCTCGTTCAAACTCAGCTGTGGCGATAAAACAGGTGTGGGCAATATGAAAAACACACTTAAACTAGATAAATAGGGGAGAAGTTGATTCAATCTTTGCATTGTGTGTCTTTCTGTGCCACACTAAGCAAAGAGAACAGAAAGGGAAGAGAACTGTCTGAGGACTTGAGAATCAAAATTGTTAAACAATATCAACAATCTGAAGGCTAAAAGTCCATCCCCAGAGATTTTAATGTTCGTTTGTCCACAGTGCACAACATAATCAAGAAGTTTATAATGCATGGCAATGTAATTAATCTCCCTGGATGTGGACTGCAAAGAAAAATTGATGAAAGGTTGCAATGCAGGATAGTCCAGATGGAGAATAAGCAGCCCCAATTAAATTCCAAATAAATTTAAGTTGTCCTGCACTTTCAGGGTGTTTAGGGGTTGATTTGTTGCCTCTAGCACTGGGTGCCTTGACTGTCTGCAAGGCATCATGAAATCTGAAGATTACCAAAGGATTTTGGGTTTCAAAGTAGTGCACATTATCATAAAGTAAGGTCATAGGTATTTCAGCAAGACAATAACCCCCAAATAAACTTTGAGAAGCACCCAAAAGTGGATGGAAACAATGCCCTGAAGAGTTCTGAAGTGGCAGACAATGAGTCTGGATTTAAATCCTATTGAACACCTGTGGAGAGATCTTAACCTCTTTGCAACATTGGACATACTGGGTTTGTCAGGAAAGTTGGTGCCTTCCTGACCAATGACGTACCCAGTATGTCATGGCATTGACAGGGGCTCAAGCAGTGTACCCCCACAATCACCACCGGGTCTAAGACTTATCTTGTAGCCATGACCCAGCTCTCACTGCCAGGAACGGTGCCTGCAGATCCTTGTAATGCGATTGCTGCTATGGTAACCCTGGGTCATCATCATGGTGACTCTGGGTCACCCTGTTACTGAAATCCTCACATATAGGGCTGATTTAATCTGCCAAAATCCGGGACCCCTGCCGGATTGATAAAAAATCTGGATCCGCTTCGGATTCCAGTGCCCATAAAAGTCTATGGGGACCAGAATCTAGAGATTAAAAACGTTTTTGGAAGGGATAGGGGGGTAGGAGCGCGTGCGGTGTACTCACCCAAGGATGTGGCATGGCAGCAAACTCCTTCCAGGTCACGCTTTTCCCTTCCTGGAGCCGACAATTCAATATTGATTGTTTTGCCCACCCACCGGTGCGTGTAATTTTTTTGCAGCTGCACGTGCCCCCACCCTGAGTGGCAGCATGTCAGCTGAGTGCAACCAATCACAGATGGTAGGATGGCCGGTGGGCGGGGTAAGCAGTGCAAGTGTCTGCGGGTCAGTATGGTGAACGTACATGTCTTTCAGAAACACATCAACGTTCCTGTCAGAAGTGTGCGGCTGTGCCGGTCATGCGCTGTCAGACTCGTACAATCTGACATGACATCAGCCGGCACAGCCTGCGCTCTCTGAGCATGAGCGTGCATGTACACAGAAACACATGAACGCTCCTGTCAGAAGTATGCGGCTGTGGCGGTGATGCGCTGTCTGACTCGTACAAGTCTGACATGACATCAGCCGGCACAGCCTGCCGCTCTCAGAACATGAGCATGCATGTATCTAGAAACACATGCACGCTCCTGTCAGAAGTGAGTGCGGCTGTATCGGTGATGCGGCTTTTTTTATTATTATTATTATTTAAACAAATAATTTTTAAAAAAAATGACGTGCGGTCCCCCCTAATTTTCATCCCCAGCCATGAGAATGCCGGTGGGGGCTGGTATTCTCACCCCGCAGCCGGCAGATATTGCCGTATCTATTAGATGTGACAATCCCGGTGCTTTACCGGCTCTTCTCGATTGCGCTGGAGCGGTGGCAATCGGGGTAATAACGGTTTAATAGTAGCGCACAGCTGCTACTAAACACTAGGTTATTGATGGCACAGGTGTCTATGAGATACCTGCGTCACACTAACCTGTAAGTGAATGTAAATAAACACAGACACAGAGAAAAATCCTTTATTTGAAATAAAGTACAAAACACACCCTCCTTCACCACTTTATTAACCCCAAACATCCTGCAGCTCTGGCGTAATCTACACAAGCTTCCACGCCGCTTCAGCTCTGCTACATAGCCAGCAGCCATAGAGCACGACCGCTGGCTGTGCAGACAATGACAGCCGCGATGACTTCACGGCAGGCAGATACACATGCCAGGGGCGTGTGTGCCTTCAACCAATCACAGACGAGAGGATGGTCGGTGGGCGGGGAAAACACGGAAAGCTGTGTGTATATGATGCACAGTACAGGAAGTGAATGTGCGACCCGGAAGCAGGGTACCGCCATGACACCGAGTCTCGGTAAGTATGAAACGCTGTTTTATTTCTGTTTTTCTTTATTTTTCATTTATTTTCCTAGGTGCCGGATCCGGATCCAGCAGCCGGAAATCTTTGAAATCGCGCGGATCCAGATTTTTGCAGTTCGGATCTGCTCAGCCCTACTCACATACCATGTTAGATGCATGGTGTGTGAGGCAAAGTGTCAGTGCTGAGAGTGCAGCACTGACAGATATAATCCACTGCAATGGTCAAGCATTGCAGTGGATTATATGAATGATTAGAGGGAAGAAAAGTAATAACCCATAAAGGAACCAAGTTAATATGTAAAACAAAGTTAAAAAAAATGGTGAACATATAAAAAAAATAGAGAACAAAAAAGTGGAATAAAATGTGGATAAAAGGTCATACATAAACAAAAATTGTGCAGCTGAAAACATCCTCTTATCCCGCAAAAAACAAGCCATAATACCGCTCCATCAGTGGAAAAATAAGAAAGGTATAGCTCTCAGAATACAGCAATGCAAAAACTATTTTTTTTCTAAAAAATTGTAATAAAGCTAACATCACTTTTATGGCATGGTGAACGGCATAAAATAAAACAAATAAGAAAACATTTTTGTATTAATGTTTCTTCATGATTTTACCTCACAAAAAGCAGAATAGAAAGCAATCAAAAAATACTATGTTCTCCAAAATGATAGCAATAAAAACTCCAACTCATCCTGCAAAAAAAGTCCTCACTGAACTCTGGCAGAAAAATAAAAAAAACATAGCCTTCAAAACTCAGTGAAACAAAAAACCTTTATTTTAATCGTATTGACCTAAGTAAGAAAACCACCTAATCATTTATACCGCAAAGGGAATGGCATAAAATATAAGTGGTTCACTTTACACTGTGCTTCAAAAGTAATTTTTTATCACATATGGGGTATTAGTGTACTCAGAAGAAATTGCGCAACAAATTGTATGGTGATTGCAGTTATTTATTCCAAATGGTGTGCAGCTAAATATTAAAGAGGTTGTCCACTAAATTAACATTGCTGGCCTATAGTTAGAATTAGCCAGGGTCTGACACTCTCGCCAATTAGCTGTTCTCGGTGTCGCCAGCAGCAGTCTGTGGCTGCAAACGTTCAGTTACTGAATTGCTCCATCTTCTGGCAGTAGCTGAAGCAGGGTACTGCTCATCCTCCTCCTAATCAAAGAAATCAACAAAAAATTATATTTTACACATATTTGGCCTGCATAAGCCTGAATAGATGTGAAATATTCGCTGCTGCATCTAAGTTTTAGATATGTATAGAAAAATGCTACAAAATAGGAATTATTTAAAAAATAGAAATGTTAATTGTTTATTTTTGTCAATATAAAATATGCAATGGGAGTGAACAAAAAAGTAATATAAATAAATTAAGTATTTGGTCGGACCACTCTTCAAAACAACAATTCTTCTAAGTACACATTCACTAAGTTAAGGATTTAGTAGGGTTATAGTCATTTACTAAAAGAGAAAAAGCTGTATGAGGCTTTAAATTGGCTGATGAACATACAATATTTGGTTGTGGAAGACTATTTTATGTCACAGGTCATACACTATAGCAAGACTGAATGCAGCAACAAGACACATGGTAGTTATACTGCCTCAGCAAAGTATCTCCCAGGCAAAGATTTCAAAGCAGACTGGGGTTTCAAGATGTGCCATTACAGTTTTTTTGAAGGAACACCAAGAAATTGGCAATGTTAAAGACTGTAGACACAATGGTCATGCGACAACTCAGTGCAGCAGATGAAAGATACATTATCCTTACTTCTTTCAAAATCAGAAGATGTTGAATAACCAGTGGGACCCAGCAACACCCATCTATTGTTGACATCAGTGTGACCAAAAGTGGTCTTCATGGAAAACTTGTAGCTTAAAAGCATAATTTTGAGATAGAAACCAAGCCAAGGAAAACAACTATGCTCAAAAACTTGGGAACTGGGATGTGAAAAATGGCAGCAGCTGCTCTGCACTAATTTGTCAAAATATAAATTATTTGGCTGTAACAGAAAGCATTTTGCTAAAAGTTCAAAAAGAAATATAATAATTGAGTATCTGCCAGCAAAAGTGAAGCATGGTGGATGTTCCTTACATGTTTACTGCACTTCAACAAATAGAACTGAGGATGTGGTCAGGATTAATTGCGTCCTCAATACTGAGAAATATAGATACATACTAATCATCATGCAATGCAATCACAGAGGCATCTGAAATGCTCAAAATTTATTCTGCAGAAGGACAACAATCCCAAACATACAGCCAATGTAATTAAGAACTATCTTCAATGTAAAGAAGAACAAAGCATCCTGGAAGTATTTGTATTCCCTCCCATAGCCCTGATCTCAATATTAAATCTGTCTGGGATTACATGAACAGACAGAAGGAGTTAAGGGTGCTTTACACGCTGCGACATCACTAGCGATTGCTACGATGTCGAGCGCGATAGCACCCGCCCCCGTCGTTTGTGCGACATTTGGTGCTCGCTGCCGTAGCGAACATTATCGATACAACAGCGTCACACGAACATACCTTGTCAGCGACGTCGCTGTGACCGCCAAACAATCCCTCCCTCAAGGGGGAGGTGCGTTCGGCGTCATAGCGACGTCCCTAAGCGGCCGGCCAATAGAAGCGGAGGGGCGGAGATGAGCGGAACGTAACATCCCGCCCAACTCTTTCCTTCCGCATTGCCGGTGGACGCAGGTAAGGAGATGTTCGTCGTTCCTGCGGTGTCACACATAGCGATGTGTGATGCCACAGGAACGATGAACAACATCTTACCTGCAGCAGCAACGATATTAAGGAAAGGAGCGACGTGTCAATGATCACTGTTTTTGAACGATTTGGTGATTGTTGATCATCACTCCTTGGTGTCAAGCTGCAATATCGCTACCGGCGCCGGATGTGCGTCACTAACGACGTGACCCCGACAATATATCTGTAGCGATGTCGCAGCGTGTAAAGCACCCTTTACACAAATTTACATTTACAGAATATCTGTGGTTAGTTCTCCAAGATGTCTGAAACAACCATCTTGCTGAGTTCCTCCCAATACTGCATGCAAGTCTACCTAAAAGGATTGCTGTTTTGAATGCAATGGGTGGTCATATCAAATATTGATTTAATTAGATTTCTCTTTTGTTTATTTACTTTTTATTTTGGGAATTGGTAAATATAAACTATTAATACCTATAGTTTTGAAAGTATTCTTACTTTGCAGCATTTTATCCATACCTGACTAAAACCTTTGTATATTACTGTATACAAACAGACATCCCGTACATACAGTATCATTTTGTTCATATTGCAAAAAGGAAAAAAATAAATAAAACATAGATATGGTGTTCATTGCCACAGTTTTCTGCTGCCCAGTTTGTTTTGAGCTTGTATTTTGGATAAAGACTTATCACTGTTCCCTTTTAGGAGTCTCTGATGCTTTGAGACATACAGTATCACCATAACCTGACTACAAAGATTAATGACTGCATCTCATGTGTCAAGCACCTGTATCATTCTGACATTGCTACTTCAATCTTTCCATTTATTCCTAGCTAGAAAGAACACATATCTCAACAGACATATTCTGTCTTGGCTTTGTTGCACAAACACGGCATAGATCTTGTTTGATCCTTGTTTTTCCATGTATTATGGCAATAACTCCATGAAATGTAATTGTCTTAATTAATTTGACTGTAATAGAATTCCAGTTTTGGTTAAGACTGTATTATCATGGTATAAAAGCCCTGCCTTGTTAAGGTACCATCACACTAAGCGACGCTCCAGCAATCCCACCAGCAACCTGACCTGGCAGGGATCGCTGGAGCGTCGCTACATGGGTTGCTGGTGAGCTGTCACACAGGCAGATCTCACCAGCAACCAGTGACCAGCCCCCAGCCAGCAGCGACGCGTGGAAGCGATGTTGCGCTTGGTAACTAAGGTAAATATCAGGTAACCAACCCGATATTTACCTTGGTTACCAGCACACACCACTTAGCACTGGCTCCCTGCACTCCTAGCCAGAGTACACATCGGGTTAATTACTCGATGTGTAGTCTGGCTATGTGTGCAGGGAGCAGGCACTGGCAGCGTGAGAGATGCGGACGCTGGTAGCGAAGGTAAATATCGGGTAACCAAGGAAAGGGCTTCTTGGTTACCCGATATTTACATTGGTTACCAGCGTCCGCAGAAGCCGGCTCCCTGCTCACTGCACATTCAGTTGTTGCTCTCTCGCTGTCACACACAGCAAGGTGTGCTTCTGACTCGCCTACCCCAGGGCTATGGGACACCCGGTGCCGGGCCGGACTAGTCCGGAGGTCGTCAGTGGTGGCGGGGCCCGACTCCGTACCCTGGTGGGGTCAATTAAATATGGCTTCAGTGGGGTTGATTAAAGTTTGTATTTTCGTGACGCCACCTGTGGTTTGCGGCTATTAAGCCGCCGCTGCTGTATGGGGCCTCCGGGGCTGATGGAATGGCAGCTTGGATAGTTCTGCTCCCCACAGGTGGAGCGGTACCCCGGGGCAACAGTTGGTGCTCGTGAGAGTCTATGGTGTGATGGAAGTCTATGCAGATGAAATAACAGAGGCAACACCAGGGGCTGCAGTTTCAAGATGTTTACTCACAGTTGGTTATTTGACACGGCAGCTGTCCGGTTGCCCACTGGTGTGCTGGAATCCCCTGTCAGGGACCCCCGCCTATCCCGGGTAGATCTGGGGGCAAATGCCAGTGCAACCCGCTATGTGTTTCTTCTCAGCTGACTTCACTAGCCTTGCCCTTGTTGGCTGAACCTGGCTCGGCCTCCACTGCAGCCTCCAGGCTGGGAGCTCGCCTGTCGGTTATTTGCCCCTTTTCTAGAGGTTCTGCTGTGGGCTTGGGTCCAGGGAGCATGCAGCTTCCCTGGACCTTGGTTGTTAACTTTTGGAGTTGACTTCTCCTCCTCCAGTGACTAGGGACCGTCCCTTGGATGCAGCTTGATCCCTCCACCGATGTTCCTGTGGAACAGCCCACCAGCTCAAAAGCTATCTGTGGCCCTGGAATCCTTTCGTTCCCTGCTTGGTGTCACCTGGACCCTCTGAGTCCCAGGATCTTCACCAGGAAGCGTCACTTTCTTCTTTTTAGCTCCTGACTGACTAGAGCTTTCTCTCTCTGTTGCTTTCTTTCTCTGTTGCCGACACTCTGAACTCACAGAGCTCCTTTTCCTTTCACAGCTACATGCTGTCTCCTCACTCTCTCACTCTCTGAGGTAAACTGAAACTAACTTGACCTTCCTTACTACTCTTCTCTCGGCTGGCTCCTCCCACTTCCCCAGTTGCTAAGCTACCACCCTATGGGAGAAGGGATGGGACTTACGGCCCCTCCCAGCATGCAGCATGGGAGGGTTCCTGCCACTATCCCCTGTCCCTGTGTGTGCCTACCAATGGGTGTAGTGCAGGTTTACCTGGGAACTGGCATGTACCCCTTTCCTTACCCATGGGACATCACACCTCTGGCTGGGGTGCAATGTCTCTGTGGCGACGGAGGCCTCAGGGGCGCCACACTTCCCCACAGTGAATCCCAGCACGTCCTCGGGCTGAAACAACAAAACAATGGTAGAAACTGCAAAAAACATTTTTGTGTACACATGAAACCTTAAAACTCTTGAAATTTTCCTCCCTTTATGGGAGGCGCATATTCTTGAACGTTGCAGAAATTAAAACTAATAAAACTTTAGAGTCTTTTTAAGCTAGAGCAGACCAGCCACATTACGTCCAGTGGCCTGGTTACACATCAACATACTTCACATATAAACACATGTAATGCGGACCACTTTCAAGTCCAGTGGCCCGGTAACAGATTAACAGTGGGGGGGGGGTGACATCTTCGAAAAGCACAAAGGGGCAGGAATGCAGGGAAGGGTGTCATCTTCAAAAGAACAATGGACAGACATACAGGGGCTATTTACAGTTCGGCATCTTCTTCTTTCTTTTAATTGCAGAGGTCCTCTTCTGGCTCAGCTCCCGGTGACATGGAAGCTGCAGCCAGGTTGGTCTGGGTCCCTTGGTCCTGTTCTCCAGCTGTTGTGGGGCTGCTGCGGGGTGATGGTATCAGAGCTGCGTCCTCCTCTGGATGTTCAGGGGTCTGCTCTTTAGCCACAGCAGTTGCTGGGATAGACGGCGTTGCGGCCTGGTCTGATCTGGCCGGATAGGGTGTTTCTGCGCCGGACGTCTCAGCAGGGACTTCTGTCAGGGTCGCAGCATGGACCTCAATGGGCATCGCAGCATAGACTTCAATGGGCATCGCAGCAGAGACCCCAGTCGGGATCACAGCAGGGATCACATTCGGGATCGCAGCAGGGATCGCACTTGGGATCGCAGCGGGGATCGCGGCGGGCATTGCAGCAGCCTCTGGTAGTAACGCCGGCGGGGTCAGCACACCCGATCGGGCAGGGGCAGTATAGGACTCACCCAGGGTTAGGCCGGAGATGCTCTGCAGCAGGATCGCCATCACTGGTGTGGGCTCCGGATGGTCGTGGGCAGCACCTCCACACAGGCCTTGCTGCACAGACACCTGCAGCTTCCTCATGGCCAGCACCATCTGCTTCCCCCACACGGCTGTCTCCCGTCTGCTCTGCTCCTTCATCCTGTCAGCCATTCTCCCGACTTCAGCCTTCAGCTCAGCGGCAGTCCCAGGCCTGATCCAGGTGAGCTGTTCCTGGCCTCCGCTTGCAGGAACCATTTTCTCTCTTCCTCCAGACAGCAGCATTAACTGCCAGGCAGACAATCCTAGTGCGCCATTTTGCCTTCTCCGCTCTCCATAGCAGGCTCCGCTTCGCGCTTCTTGGACAAGACCAAGGGGGCGGGGCTTCTTTTTGCGCCCTTTCTTCTGGCACGCCCCCCTTCTTCCCGCGCTTTGCAAGCTGTAATGGTGGCAGTTTTCACAATAAAACAGTCTCTTAAGCACAATTCTTCAGGCGCACAGTACCCGGTGGGACCGGGCACGAAGTCCTGTTCGTGACGCCAAAGTTGACTCGCCTACCCCAGGGCTATGGGACACCCGGTGCCGGGCCGGACTAGTCCGGGGGTCGTCAGTGGTGGCGGGGCCCGACTCCGTACCCTGGTGGGGTCAATTAAATATGGCTTCAGTGGGGTTGATTAAAGTTTGTATTTTCGTGACGCCACCTGTGGTTTGCGGCTATTAAGCCGCCGCTGCTGTATGGGGCCTCCGGGGCTGATGGAATGGCAGCTTGGATCGTCCTGCTCCTCACAGGTGGAGCGGTACCCCGGGGCAACAGTTGGTGCTCGTGAGAGTCTATGGTGTGATGGAAGTCTATGCAGATGAAATAACAGAGGCAACACCAGAGGCTGCAGTTTCAAGATGTTTACTCACAGTTGGTTATTTGACACGGCAGCTGTCCGGTTGCCCACTGGTGTGCTGGAATCCCCTGTCAGGGACCCCCGCCTATCCCGGGTAGATCTGGGGGCAAATGCCAGTGCAACCCGCTATGTGTTTCTTCTCAGCTGACTTCACTAGCCTTGCCCTTGTTGGCTGAACCTGGCTCAGCCTCCACTGCAGCCTCCGGGCTGGGAGCTCGCCTGTCGGTTATTTGCCCCTTTTCTAGAGGTTCTGCTGTGGGCTGGGGTCCGGGGAGCATGCAGCTTCCCTGGACCTCGGTTGTTAACTTTTGGAGTTGACTTCTCCTCCTCCAGTGACTAGGGACCGTCCCCTGGATGCAGCTTGATCCCTCCACCGATGTTCCTGTGGAACAGCCCACTAGCTCAAAAGCTATCTGTGGCCCTGGAATCCTTTCGTTCCCTGCTTGGTGTCACCTGGACCCTCTGAGTCCCAGGATCTTCACCAGGAAGCGTCACTTTCTTCTCTTTAGCTCCTGACTGACTAGAGCTTTCTCTCTCTGTTGCTTTCTTTCTCTGTTGCGAACACTCTGAACTCACAGAGCTCCTTTTTCTTTCACAGCTACATGCTGTCTCCTCACTCTCTCACTCTCTGAGGTAAACTGAAACTAACTTGAACTTCCTTACTACTCTTCTCTCGGGTGGCTCCTCCCACCTCCCCAGTTGCTAAGCTACCACCCTATGGGAGAAGGGATGGGACTTACGGCCCCTCCCAGCATGCAGCATGGGAGGGTTGCTGCCACTATCCCCTGTCCCTGTGTGTGCCTACCAATAGGTGTAGTGCAGGTTTACCTGGGAACTGGCATGTACCCCTTTCCTTACCCAGGATGGGACATCACACCTCTGGCTGGGGTGCAATGTCTCTGTGGCGACGGAAGCCTCAGGGGCGCCACACTTCGCAGCGGGAGAGCAACAACTAAAATTTAGTCCAGGACATTCAGTAACAACTAAAAATTGGTCCAGGACATTCAGCAACAACCAGCGACCTCACAGCAGGGGCCAGGTTGTTGCTGGATGTCACAAAGCAACATCGCTAGCAACATCGCTGATACGTCACAAGAGTCGTGCCTCAGCAGCGATGTTGCTAGCGATGTTGCTTAGTGAGACGTGGCCTTTAGGCTACACAGGTTTGAACAGTCTTCTGTATACTTGTCAGTATTTATCTAAAGCAAACAAGAAAACTCAGTTGTGCAAAGAATGCAACCAAACAGGAGCATTATGCCGAATAAAAGTATTATTTATTATTCAAAAATTAAAATAACCATCAGAAAAAATACATATATTAACAATACATTTTGCTAATAATTAATTAATAGCCGGTACTACATAAAAACGCATGCCCCCTGACAAAGGAGGGTGAAGCGTGCGTTGAAGCACACAAACACCATCAGTAAGCAGCAACTTCACCATTTATACTAGCTTTTTTGTGTATCTATTGATTATTCACAATGCACAGGTACCTTACATATTATTCAGTTGGTTGTTTATTTAAAGTTTACTGATATATTGGCTGTCAACACTATGCTGTCCTCTCTGTTTTTATGTAGCACTGGCTATTGATAGTGAAACTTATTTAGAATATATGTATTTATTATAATGGTTGTTTTAATTTTTTAATAATAAATAATACTTTTATTGGGAATAATACTCCTATTTAGTTGCGTTCTTTGCACAACGAGTTCTTGTTTGCTTTAGTTTGTACTGAGTTCTCTGCCCAAAGTTACTGATTTACCTATCTTATGTAAAAAAAAGTATGTTATTTGTTAGTATTTAAACCTACAGTGGGTACGGAAAGTATTCAGACCCCTTTAAATTTTTTACTATTTGTTTTATTGCAGCCATTTGGTAACTTCAAAAAGTTCATTTTTTTCTCATTAATACGCACTCTACACCCCATCTTGACAGAAAAAAAAACAAATGTAGAACTTTTTGCAAATTTATTAAACAAGAGAAACTGAAATATCACATGGTCATAATTATTCAGAACCTTTGCGCAGTATTGAGTAGAAGCACCTTTTGAGCTAGTACAGCCATGAGTCTTCTTGGGAATGATGCAACAAGTTTTTCACACCTGGATTTGGGGATCCTCTGCTATTCTTACATGCAGATCCTCTCCAGTTCCGTCAGGTTGGATGGTGAACATTGATGGACAGTAATTTTCAGGTCTCTCCAGAGATGCTCAGTTGGGTTTAGAACAGGGCTCTGGCTGGACCAGTCAAGAATGGTCACAGAATTGTTCTGAAGCTACTCCTTTGTTATTTTAGCTGTGTGCTTAGGGTGATTGTTTTTTTGGAAGGTGAACCTTCAGCCAAGTCTGGAGTCCAGAGCACTCGGAAGAGGTTTTCTTCCAGGATATCTCTGTACTTGGCCACATTCAAATTTCCTTCAATTGCAACCAGTCATCCTGTCCCTGCAAGTGAAAAATACCCCCATAGCATGATGCTGCTTCCACCATGTTTCACTGTTGGGATTGTATTGGGCAGGTGATAAGCAGTGCCTTATTTTCTCCATACATACCACTTAAAATGATCACCAAAAAGTTCTATCTTAGTCTCATCAGACCAGATAATCTTATTTATCATAGTCTGGGAGTCCTTCATGTGTTTTTTTTTTTGCAAACTCTATGTGGGCTTTCATATGTCTTGCACTGAGGAGAGGTTTTCGTCTGGCCCCTCTGCCATAAAGGCCCGACTGATGGAGGGCTGCAGTGATAGTTGACTTTGTGGAACTTTCTCCCGTCTCCCTACTGCATCTCTGTAGCTCAGCCACAGTGATCTTGGGGTTGTTTTTTACCTCTCTCACCAAAGCTCTTCTCCCAAGATTGCTCAGTTTGGCTTGTTGGCCAGGTCTAGGAAAAAATCTGGTGGTCCCAAACTTGTTCTATTTAAGGATTATGGAGATCACTGTGCTTTTAGGAACCTTGAGTACTGCAGAATTTTTTTGTAACCTTGGCCAGATGTGTCTTGCCACAATTCTGTCTTTGAGCAGTTCCTTTGACCTCATGATTCTCATTTGCACTGTGAGGTCTTATATAGACAGGTGTGTGCCTTTCTAAAACAAGTCCTATCAGTTTAATTTAACACAGTCGGACTCCAATGAAGGAGTAGAACCATGTCAAGGAGGATCACAAGGAAATGGACAGCATGTTACTTATATATAAGTGTGAGCAGCAAAGGGTCTGAATATCTATGACCATGTAATATATCAGTATTTCTTGTTTAATAAATTTGCAAAAAATTCTACATTTCTGTATTTTTCCTGTCAAGATGGGGTGCAGAGTGTACATTAATGAGAAAAAAATGAACTTTTTGAAGTTACCAAATGGCTGCAATGAAACAAAGAGTGACAAATTTAAAGGGGTCTGAATACTTTCCATACCCACTGTCTTGCATAGTGCAAAATCATAACTTAGAAAACTAGTCTAAAGTATTTTCTGGGGATTCTTATGTGAGAAGCTGGATAATAAAGGATTGGACTGTGGTTGACAAGTAAATTTTGCTAGATTGTGTAATACTCCATGTTTAACAGTATGTCTTGTGATTAAACACGTTAGAGAATATATGGCAAATGTTGTCTAAAGCCAAGACAGTTTTCCACAGCACCAATACACCTCCCATTAATGATTGGTTCATGATTCCTTCATGTTTTTAAATGTCAGAGACTAGAAATTATCATACTCTCCTTCAGAGAAAGCACCACCTCTTGCCTTTGGTTGTGTTTGGTATTACAACTCAGCTCCATTGTTGTAAAAGAGTCTAAACTACAATACTTTCCACCTGCGGACAGGTGTTGTGCTGTTTTAAAAGAATATAGCTCTGTTTGGTAATCCTGAACAACGCCATTAATAGGAATATGGCACAATTGATCAACTTGACAGTTTTACATGTGATCATTTTTTATACCACATTTTCCCATTATTATATTACTCAATATTCTAAAGATAAAATATAGTTGTAGTCATCCATGTAACATGTACACAAGGGACTGTAACGTTACAAAGCAATATTTAGAATAATTGAACTGTAATATGTTTTACCCAAACTTTAATTAGTTATGATTCTGAAATACTTTTTAATCAAGCTGTAGACATTATACATTAACAATTAAAAGTTTTAATCAACTTGAAAGGTTTAGAAAATTCACTGAATAAATATCACATTATAAGCTTCAAGGCTCATAAACCATTCAACTGATTACAACTACAATATTCTAAAGTACATAAAACATATACCATTAGGGATTTTATGTTACCCATTTTGAGAAAGGAAGATATTAATTTTTTTTCTAATAAATTAGCTCTTTTTTTGTTGGAATATGTCACATTTAGTTTACATCTTACAATACTTAATGTATTTCCTTTAAGTTATGGTCGTAGTCACAATTATAACAGTGTCCTCTAAGGTGTTGTTTGTAACTTTTTTTTTCTCAGATAAACAGATAAGATATAATACACCCATCATGGAAGCAGTGAACATCAGGAAATATTTTTACATACAATGGAAGAATTATGTCCAAAAGCTATACCTTCAACATGGAATCAAGACCAAGTGGCTCAACTATGCAGAAACCTTTGGACCTGGGGTACAGCAATATGGCAGCAGGTGCCTTTGACCAATGAATCAAAATGTGAAATTTTTTGGCAGTAACAGAAGGCAGTTTTCTGAAGATCTGTACAGCAGTACAATAATCACAGTTTACAGGCAACAGTGAAGCATCCTAGATAGAGATGGGTGGACTCGCAAAAAAACCTCTCTTTTAAAAAAAATCTGGATCTGGTTCTGAATCCGCCCCAATATAAGTCTATGGGGAGCAGAATCCGGAGAATGAAAATGGTGGTAGAAAGGATAGAGGAATGGGAGCGCGCATGGAGGACCTACCAAGGCTCTGGCATGGCTGTGCGCTGCTCACAGGTGTCGCATTCACTGCCTGGGCCGCTAAATACAGTCACGCGCCAAGACAGCTGGTGGATGGGAAAAGCAGTGTAACTAAAGGAGCCATACACTCTAGCATCTACCGTGAGCCTAGAATGTATGGGCTCATTCTAGGTTAGTGGGCATGGTGATGTTTCCTCTCATCCACCATAATCATGCAGAGAGAGACCCAACCTAAAAATGGCCACCTCCAGCCACCTGGAATTGCCACATCCATTAATTGCGACAAGCCTGGCGCTTTACAAAGTTCTTCCTGAATGCCCTGGTGCGGTAGCAATTGGGCTAATGAGGGGTTAATAACAGCGCACAGCTGCTACTAAACCCTAGATTAATAATGGCAGTGTCAATGAGACATCCCCCATCATTAATCTGTAAATGAAGTAAACAAACACAAACACTGAAAAAATCCTTTATTTGGGATAAAATACAAAAAACACCCTCTTTCACCCCTTTATTAACCTCCAACACCCCCAGGCCGATGTAATCCACATAAGGTCCCACTGCAATTCCACCTCTGCTGCATCTGAATCTAACAGCGAGTGCCATAGATAATGACTGCTGTGAGCTCCAGAGAATGACTGAGCCGCGATCACTGCAAGCAAATGCCGTCACAAAGGCTGGGGGCACGTCTGACTGCAACCAATCACAGAGACAAGGCCGGCCGGTGGGTGGGGAAAGCAATGTATATGAAATGAGTGGCCCAGGGAGGCCATAGGAGCAATGTACAGCAGCACGGGAGAAGCATACAGCCGGGCCGGAGCCTGAGTAAGTATGAAGCGCTTGTTTCATTTTTATTTTCTTTATTTTCCCTGGGCAACTTTGAAACAGCACGGATCCGGACTTTTACAGTGTGGGTCTGTCCAGCCCTAATCCTGGAGGATCTTTGCAAACTTGCAAACTTGAGGCTACTATTCAGCAAATGGAGTTGGGTATTTCGTCAGGATTAATGGTGCTCTAAATGATGATAAATATAGGCACATAGGTTAAAGATACATCATGTCATGTTATTAGGGAGGCATCTGATTGGCTCCAAATTTTTCTGAGGTAGGACAATGTCCCAAAAATCCACTCAATCTCATTTCATTAAGAACTATTTTCAGCATAAAGAAGAAAAAGTACATCATTGAGTCAGTCTGGGATTACATGAAGAGACAGAAAGATTTGCACAAGCTTACATCCATACAGAAGATTTGTGATTAGTTCCCCAAAATATATTCAATATTCAAGACTTACTTAAATTTTCATGCTGAAGCTATACCACTTTAACTCTCCTAGATAACTGGAACAACCCCCTGCCAAGTTCCTTCAAAAACTGTATGCAAGCATATGTAGAAGAATTGATCCTATGAAACTGAAGGCTATGGGTAGACAATAGAGATGAGCAGATCAAGCAAAATTTGAATTCATCTGCTCCCACGAATTTTTCCTTGAAAATTCAATTCATACAGATGTTATCCTCTGCAAATTTAATATCCTTTATGATGCTCTGGGATCTTAAACATACTATTGAAAAAATATATTTTAAAAAAACCTTTCACTCAACTTACTTCTCACCCCTCCAGCCTCTCTACTCCTCACAGACACCCATCCGGTCCTCCTCACACTTTCCAATCCCTGCTGTGAGCACTGAAATCCCTAGAATTCACACTCTTAAGTGGGACTGACCTGTGCAAGCACACGAACAGTCACAGCATGGTGGCATCATGACGTACGCCGTCATCTTTCATGTGCATACACAGAACTGGCTTGGGCCTCATCAGAGCTGTGAGTCCCAGCTCAGCATGAGAGGATTTCATCTTTTGAAGTAGTGGGTACATGTTCAGTAATTGGCCAGTATTTTACATCAGTATTTGTAAGCCAAAACCATCAGTGGGTTAAAAAACGCAGACGTGATTCATGTGTTTCTATTATACTTTTCCTCTGATAGTTCCACTACTGAATTTGGCTACAAATACTGATGTAAAATACTGACCAATTACTAAACCTGTGTACATGGTCGTACTTTGTAGCTTTTTTTACATAGCTGCTTAACCACTTAACGATCGCTGATACACCTTTTAATGGCGGTCACTGAGGGGCCGTCGTTTTCCTCAGTGAATCTTTTTCATGGCACTGAGAAGTAAGTGAATAACACAGCCCAGTGATTTGAAATCCCACAGGTGTCAGCTGTACATGACAGCTCAAAACCACGGGCATTTGCCCCGACCGGTTTTGGAACCTATCAGGGCTGATTACCCCTTAAATACAGCTGTTAATCGCAATAGCTGGTATCTAAGTGGTTAAATGGGGGTTAAAAACACCCCAAGGCAGGATCAATACTCAGAATGATAATTGCAAGTGCTGATTGTTGCCATGGTACTGTGGGTCAGCTGATGACTATGGTATGGTGGTATGTAAGATCAAACTACAAGCTAGGTCTTACAGGCAGTCAGTGAGACACTGACACTGATCTCCTGTGATGCTGTACATCATGTTTCACAAATGATGTTGCACAGTGGAACTAATGAAAAAAATAAAAGAAATTATATAAAGTGTTTAAAAAAGTTAAAAAACAAAAAAGTGCACAGAAATCACGAAAACCCATTTCGCCACTAATAACGCAGCTTTTGTGTTGAAACAAATATACACAAAAGTGCATACACATAATTGGTACCACCACAAATGGAACGACCTGATCTATAAAAATTTAATGGTACTTATTCCATATGGTGAATACCATAAAAAATGAATAACATATCAAAAATGACATTTCTTCATTATACAGATACACAATAAAGTGAATAAAACGCGATCAAAAGTCATATGTAAAAAAATGCTAGAAATTAAAAACCCACACCATCCCACAAAAAACAAGCCCTAATATGGCACAATCGAAAAAAAGTTACAGCTCTCAGAATATAGCAATGCAGAAACAAATACATTTTTGTAAAATATATAACTTAGTCTATAAAAGTAGCAACGCATAAACAAACTACACTTAGGTCCATATATATTTTTTACCTGTTTACTAAAACATATTCAAGTTATGGTTATATAATGTACATGGACATAAAGTCTTTAGTTTTATCTTTCATTTGAGGGTATCCACATTAAAATTTAATGAAGGGTTTAGGAGTTTCAGCTCCTTAACATGTCCCACCCTAGTTTTAAATAGTCCAAAAGTAATAGGACAATTGACTCAAAGGCTGTTTCATAGGCAGCTGTGAGCAATTCCTATTTCATTCTCAATTAAGCACACAAAAAAACCTGGAGTTGATTTGAGGTGTGGTTCTTGCATTTTGAAGTTTTTGCTGAAAAGTAAACATGTGGTGAAAGGAGCTCTCCATGCAGGTGAAACATCATCTACAAAAACCCCCCAAAAAACTATCTGAAAAATTGCTGCAAT
Organism: Anomaloglossus baeobatrachus; assembly: GCF_048569485.1. Lineage (NCBI taxonomy): Eukaryota > Metazoa > Chordata > Amphibia > Anura > Aromobatidae > Anomaloglossus > Anomaloglossus baeobatrachus. The sequence continues at coordinate 567,958,143 of NC_134354.1, read as the reverse complement.
TTAGGAGTGGCTAAATCTACAGTTTGGTACATCCTGAGAAAGAAAGAAAGCACTGCTGATCTCAACAATGCTAAAAGACCTGAATATCCACAGAAGACAACAGTGGTGGATGATCGCAGAATAATGAAGAGAAACTCCTTCACAATAGCCAACGAAGTGAACAACACTCTCCATGATATAGGTGTATCAATATCCAAATCTACCATAAAGAGAACAATGCATGAATAAAAATACAGAGGATTCACTGCACGGTGCAAGCCACTCATAAACCTCAAGAATAAGAAGGCTAGATTGGACTTTGCTAAAATAAAATCTTAAAAATTAAGCACAGTTCTGGAAGAACATTTTTCCACAGATGAAACCAAGATCAACTTCTACCAGAATGATGGAAAGAAAAAGGTATGGCGAATGCATGGTACAGATCCAAAGCATACCACATAATTTGTAAACCACAGAGGAGGCAGTGTGATGGCTTGGGCATGCATGACCACCAGTGGCACTGGGTCCCTAGTGTTTATTGATAATGTGACACAGGACAGAAGTAGCTAGATGAATTCTGGGGTTTTCAGAGACATGCTGTGGGCTCAAATCCAGCCAAATGCAGCTAATACAGATGGACAATGACGCATAACATAAAACAAAAGCAACCCAGAAGTTTATTAAAGCAAAAAAGTAGAATATTCCTAAATGGCCATGGCACACCCTGATCTCAACCCAATAGAGCTGCAATTCACTTATTAAGACTAAACTTCAGAGAGAAAGGCCTGTAATAATTATAATGGATAACTCAAGAATCATTTTACGTGGAGCAAAAACACAACTGAACCGAGTTTATAGGTGATAACTTTTGTAATTGTAACACCCGATGATAACAAGTTAAGTGCAGAGAAAAACTAATCATGTCCATCAACACACAGTGAAAATATCAAATGAAGCCTTTAAGGAAAGTCATTTGAAAACCTCACAGGATTATGCAATTTAGCAGTGCAGTCTTTAAAGCTCCATAAGGAAGTCTCTGAAAATCCAGAACCAGATGAAGCAGTTTACTAAAGTCAAGAACCAGATGCAGAGCAGTTTACTGAAGTCCAGAACAGTCCCGTGCTCTGCAACTGCATCTATTCAAACAGGGAAGAAACAAAGCACTTAATTAAGCTTACGTGTCAGAAAAGGCAGGTCAGGCAAGAGCCACAGCAGAGGGCAAGGCAACAGCAGCTGGAACCAGCAGGCAGGCTGGCAACAGGTGAAGGTAGAAGAACCTCCAATGAATAGACACAGGAGAGTCACATAGGAATTGCAGGAGTAGGTGAAGGAACTTGAGATGCCACTAGGAGCAGAAAACCAGGCAGAATAGTGAAGCAAAGGACTAGAGGCTGGACTGGGTTTTATAAAGGCAGGAGGACAAAAAACACATGGAGAGGAACAGAGGATGCCATCTTGGAAAAGGGTAAAAATGCCCAAAAGGAAATCAGAATAGCCGAAGTCCTCACAGGCGCACAAACAAACAGCAACTGAAATTGGCTGCAGTAAAGGCCGGCAGAGCATTAAAAAGAAGGAAACACAGTGTCTGGTGATATCCATGACGTCAGGCAGTCATTGCTAACAAAGGGTTTTCAACCCAGTATTAGAAATTAACATTTTATTTCCAAATATTTAATTTGTCCATTTACATTTGAGCCTTTGAAATGAAGGGATTGAGTTTAAAAAGTACTTTAGTTCCTCACATTTTATGCAATCATTTAGTTCAACCAAATGAATTAAAGCTGAAAGTCTGAACTTCTGCATTTCAATTGTTTTTGTTCACAATCCATTGTGCTAATGTACAGAACAAAAATTTGAAAAATGGTGTCCTTCAAAATATATACAGTATGGACCTAACTGTATATAAGTCTGATATTGCTGTAACCTTACTGACCCGAAGAATAAATAGGTCTTATCACTATTACCACACAGAGAACCGTGCAAAAAATATATCATAAAGCAATAAGTGAATTGTTGGTTTATGTTCATTCTTCATCTGAAAAATCTGAATAAAACGCGATCATAAAATGTTATGTGCCCCAAAATGGTCCCCAAAAAATCTCCAACATGTTGTGCAAAAAATAAATTCCCATACTGCCCTCTTTGCCAAAAAATAAAAAAGCTATAGCTATCAAAATATTGAGACAGAAAATTAGTTATTAACCCCTTAACGACTGTGGGCAGTAATATTAAGTCCTAGGGTCATAGTGTTAATCCCCTCAGGCTGCTACAAGCAGCCTGCGGCGATCAACGTACATCTTAGCTGATATATACAGCTGACATATATGTCTGCTAGGCACAAGTGGAATCGCTATCCGCCCATGCCTTTTAACCCCTTTCTAACCCCTTTTAACCCCTTAAGAGGAGCTGTCAATGTGTGACATCGCCATTACAATAGTCATCGAACTACAACTTTACTCACAGGCCAATACCGGAAGCCATGTGACGTGATCACGTGGATCTGGTGGTTGTTATTGTAGCACAGGGTCATGTGATGACGCCTGTGCTCACATGATTCAGGTCCTGTAAGAAACAGCCGAGTACTGCTTGTTACAAGAGATGATCATATCTCCCGATCCGAGCGGTGCTGCTCTGATCGGGAGAAATGAATGAGCGATCAGATTGCTGATCGTTACAGTCCCCTAGGGGACCTAGTAAAACAAAAAAAAGTTTAAAAAAAGTTTTAAAAAATTTAAAAAAATATAAAAAAACCTTAACGTTCAAATCACCCCCCTATCGCCCCATTGAAAATTAAAGGGTTGAAAAAATAAAAAATATACACACATTTGGGTTCACCGTGTTCACAAAAGCCCAATCTATGAAAATATAAAATCAATTAACCTGATTGTTAAACGGCGTAGCAGCAAATAAATTGCAAACAACAAAATTACTTATTTTGGTCGCCACAAATTTTGCGCTAAATGCAATAACAGGCAATCAAAACATACCATTATAAACATATGCTCGAGATGCAAAAAATAAGCCATCACTGAGCCATAGATCGTGAAAAATGAGAATGCTAAAGATTGCGGAAAATGGCGCAAAAGTACGCCACTATTTTTTGGACAAACTTCTGATTCTGATTTTTTTTTTAACTCCTTAGATAAAAGTAAACATGTTTGGTGTCTACGAATTCGCACTGACCTCAGGAATTACACGGACACATCAGTTTTACCATATAGGGAACACAGTGAATAAAATATCTCAAAAACAATTGTGCAATCGCACTTTTTTTTGCTGCTGTTTAGGTACCTCAGGGGCCCTGCAAATGCGACGTGGTGCCCGAAATCTATTTCAGGTAAATTTGGTTTACAAAATTAAAATATTGCTCCTTCTGTTCCAAACCCTTCCATTTTTCAAAAAAGAACTTTTTGACTACATGTGGGGTATTGCTATAATATTCATAAGAATGTGGAAACAAATTGTGAGGTCCGCTCGTTGTGAATACCTTTTGTAAAAATGTGAAATTTGGTGATAAAGCAACATATTTCTGAAAAAAAATTAAAACTTTCAATATGATAACCTACTGTGATCAAATTCTGTAAATTACTTGTAAAATCCTTGGGATGTCTAGTTTCCAAAATTAAGTCATTTGTAGTGGGGTTCCTGATGTTTCAATATTTTGGTGTCCCTGCAAATGCAACAATCTATTTCAGACAAATTTGTGTTCCAAAATTCAAATAATGCTCCTTCCCTTCTGAGCCCTCCCGTTTGTGCAAACAAAGGTTTCTGACCACAGGAGGAGTATCAACATACTCAGCAGAAATTACTATGTGTGGTGGAAAACTAACAATGCACATCATCATGAAAACACCATCCCCACTATAAAACATGGTGGTGGCAGCATTCTGTTGTGGGAATGCGTTTCTTCAGCAGGAACAGGGAAGCAGATCAAAGTTCATGGGAAGATGGCTGAAGCTAAATACTGGGCAATTATGGAGGAAAACCTGTTAGAGAATACAAAAATCTTGAGAATGGGCCAAGGTTCAGATTTCTTCAGGACAGCAACCCTAAGGGCATGTGCGCACATTGCGTTGTGTCACTGCAGAAAATTCTGCAGTGATTTGACAGCTCATGTGTGATTTAAATCGCTGCAGAAGCACTGCGTCATGGATGCAGTGTTTCTGCAGAAACAAATGCCGATTTCAGGCGCTCTGGATGCTGCCTCTCCCATAGACAGGGTGGGAGCAGCATCCAAGGCGCATGAAAGAAGTGACATGCTGCATTTTTGAACGCAGCAATTTGGATCAAAATTTCAGCATCCAAATTGCTGCGCTCTCAAATGCAACGTGCAGTTGGATTATACACAATATTCATAGATTGTGCTGGGGACACAGGGCTCATGCATTTACGCTGCAGTGCTAAACGCAGCGTAAATGCATGCAATACGCACATGTGTACACACAGCCTAAATCTATTGCCAAAGTTATAATGGAATCGTTTGGATCAAAGCATATTCATATGTTTGACCTACATTAAATTCCATTGAAAATATGGGGCAAGACTAAAAATTGATGTTTGCAGACACTCTCCATCCATTATTCTAGGACTTTTTATTTAGTTTGTGTTTTTCTTTGTCCAATAAATTATCATATTTCTTATTACGATAATACTTCTTAAAAAACATCAGAACAATGAGGTGTCTTAGACAGCAAGATTAGTTTTATGTCAGTGATTACCACTGTTTGCTATTAAAAAAATTATTCCTTTCAAGCAGACAAATAATTTTATTCTATTATTTCCTGTCCTGACACAAGCTGGAAATCCTTAAGCAGCTGCTAAATTAATTAGGCAAACACTTTTATTAATATATAGCTTTATGTCCTTACAACTTTTATATTGTATAGTTCCTCCATAAAATTACAGGAAAGAAGACTCTTTAGAAGAACTTATCTTTGGCAGTTTGACTTTAAATCCCCCTGGTTTAAAGTTGAACTTTTCAAATTGGAAAGGGCAGAAGATTGTCAAAGCAGATATCTTTAATTTTAGTGTATGCTTTAGAAATGTCTGGCAAAAAATAGATTGAGTAAAGCTGTAGTCATTGCTTGTCATTAAGGGATAAATCAATTTCTGTGTAAACGTATTTCAAAAACTTCAGCTCCTCATTATGTAACCCTGATACGTCCCTCCCAACAACCCGCATGTCTTCCCTCCCTCAGTACTTTTAAAATATTATTTAGTTCATTATGTCAGCATCCTTCAACAGTTCATCCTGTCCAGAATCTCATTATACATTTAAAGGAGAAAGAAAACCCAAGAAGAAAATAACATGGACAAATACCTTGCTCCAAATAAATAAATAAAACAATAAAAGCAATAGTGCATTAAAACATAGGGTACTTAGTAAACACTATTTTTGATCAAAAAAGCGTAAATCATCCCACCTCGACAAGGTGTACCCAAATCGGGACAGTACCTAACACTGTCTAGTATTAAAACATTACCATGTGTCAAAACAGACCTCAAGCTGAATAAGAGCATAGAGTGACTAAAGGCCCGTCACACGCTCCGATATATCGTGTGATCGCATGAGCGATCGCACCCACCCCTGTCGGTTGTGCGTCATGGGCAATTAAAGACTCTGTCACACGCTATGATATATCTAACGATATGTCGCAGGGGTCACGGAATTTGTGACGCACATCCGGCATCGTTAGAGATGTTGTAGCATGAGACAGCTCCGAACGAGCAAAAATACTCACCTTATCGTTGCTCTTTGACACGTCGTTCATTTTCATAATGTCGTTCCTTCTTCTGTGCGCCAGTTGTTCGTCGTTCCCGAGGCAGCACACATCTCTATGTGTGACACCCTGGGAACGACGAACACAGCTTACCTGCGTCCCGCCGGCAATGAGGAAGGAAGGAGGTGGGCGGGGTGTTCCGACCGCTCATCTTCCCCCCTCCACTTCCATTGGGCAGCCACTGTGTGATGTCGCTGTGACGCCGAACGTCCCTCCCCCTTCAGGAAGAGGATCTTCGCCACCCACTGTGACGTCATTAGGGAGGTAAGTATGTGTGACGGGGTTAACGACATTGTGCGCCATGGGAAATTAATTGCCCGTGACGCACAACCGACGGGGGCGGGTGCGATCACTGATGCGATCGCACGATATATCAAAGCGTGTGATGAGGCCTTAAGTCCGACTATGGACACAAAGCCATGAGAAGCACAATAGATGAAATGCCCAGCTCAGTGAAAAGGGGGCCACACCCTATTTATACTGATTACAAGAGAACATACGCTTATACGTTGCATGTATGCCAAGTCATGCTCCGGCTCATATTTTTGGGTTTTTTTGCTTTTTATTTCAAGGAGAAAGTAGCCTCTTGTCTGTACTTCTTAGTGTATGTGCACATGTTAAGTATTTAGATGCGGAAATTTCTGCACTATTTCTGTATCTCTTGGCAGGAAAAAAAGCACATTTTACCTACCTTTTGATGTGGTTTTCACCTGGGTTTTTCTAGCATTTTTGGAAACCAATAGATAGATAATAGATAATAGATAGATAGATAGATAGATAGATAGATAGAGAGATAGATAGAAAGATAGATAGAGACAGGCAATATACAGTGTTTCCACCCATATCCTGTCCACCGCCATTAACTTGAGAACAGCGGCAGCTATAGGCATAGAAGTGGTGTTTAGGTATAGTAGAGTATCCATGCGCTACGCAATGAAACCACCTATAGCGCCACCTGGTGGAAAACAATGGAGTTAGCATTTTTATCTTGAAAACGGAACGAGATAGAGAAAAAAAGTGAATTACAAAGTTGTAGGGCATCATCAATTCATTACGAATCAACAACTTGCATACAGAAATGCTATGATTAGAACGTGCAAAACTCACAAGGCTGCGGACGTGAAGCGATACCTCATGGAGACCTTCCTACAAGTTACTGGGTATGGTGGCCGCGTGGAGTGTCTTCACCTGACCCCATTGTACTTCTTTCTGTGAGGTCACATCAAACAACAGGTGTATGCAACCCCTCCACCAACATTGCAGGACTTATGACGATGTATTACAGATGCTTGTGCAAACGTGTCACCTACCATATTGCACAATGTGCAGCAAGATACAGTATGCTGTCCAGAGTCCAGATGTGCATTGCAGCTGATGGTGGCCAATTTGAGCATCAAAGTTAAATGAGCGCCATATGTGTGACCAGCATTCAATGTTTTGGGGGGGGGTCATGGGTTTCATATCATAGCATTTCTGTATACAAGGTGTCGATTCGTATTGAATTGATGATGCCCTACCATTTTTTAATTCACTTTTTTTCTCTATCTCATTCCGTTTTCAAGATAAAAATGCTAACTCCGTTGTTTTCCACCAGGTGGCGCTATAGGTGGTTTCATTGCATAGCACATGGCTACTTTACTATACCTAGACACCACTTCTATGCCTATAGCTGCTGCCGTTCTCAAGTTAATGGCGGTGGACAGGATATGGGTGGACACAGTGTATAGACATACAGACATATAAACAGATAGACATATAGACAGACAGACTTATAATTGCACAATCCCAAGATAAATAATAAAATTGCACTCTGGGGGGCTTATTGGACAGCTTTTTATGATTAAATAAATTAAAAAATTAAATAAGAAAAACAACATGGGTTCTCCCCTATTTTTGAAGAACAGCAAAGGTAAACCAGACAACTGATGTTATCAGGCTGCCAAAGTTCATGGTTATTGAGCCCTTCCTAACCTAAAAATACCAGCCCACAGTCCCCCCAGAAGAGGCTTATCCATTAGATGCACCAATTCTGGTACTTTGTCTTTCAATTTCCCTGGAGCGGAGGCAATCAGGGTAATGGTAGTTGGGGTTCATATTGGCTGTCTAGTGTCAGCTGGCATCAAACCCTGGTGTTAGTAATGGAGAGGTGTCTATCTAAAAAACCCACAAAAGTAGTTTATTTGAAAAAAACACCCCCACGCTTTCCCTGGTTGACTATTTTACTTTAAAAAAATCTTAGCAGCTCTGCCGTAGTCCAGGGATTCTGCAGTAGTCCATGGAATCTGATGTAGTCCACAAATGGAAACCTGAAAGACATCAAAAGAGAGAAATAAGAACAAGATACCAATTTATTAAAAATCCAAGTCCATAGGTCCGATATGTTCCAGCAGTTCTCACACCATTCCTCGATTCCCTGGATTAACCCCTTGATGACTGTGGGCAGTAATATTACGTCCCTGCAGTCATAGTGTTAATCCTCCCGAACTTCAGCGGGCTGCAGGCAGGGATCAGCGCACATGTCAGCTGATTTGTATAGCTGACATGTGTGCCCCTTAACCCTTAAATAGCACTGTCAAGATGTGACTGCGCCATTTTAATGGCGATCGCGGTAGATGTTTACTCACTGCCCAATACCAGAAGTCACGTGATATGATCACGTAGATCCAATGGTTGTTTTGGTAGCACAGGGTCATGTGATGACTCCTGTAGCTGACATGACTAAGGCGGGCTTTGCACACTACGACATCGCAGGTGCGATGTTGGTGGGGTCAAATTGAAAGTGACGCACATCCGGCATCGCATGCGACATCATACTGTGTAAAGCCTAGATGATACGATTAACGAGCACAAAATCGTCGTAATCATATCATCGGTGCAGCGTCGGCGTAATCCATAATTACGCTGACGCGACGGTCCGATGTTGATCCTCGTTCCTGCGGTAGCACACATCGCTGTGTGTGAAGCCGCAGGAGCGAGGAACATCTCCTACCGGCATAACTGCGGCTTCCGTAGGATATGCGGAAGGAAGGAGGTGGGCGGGATGTTTACATCCTGCTCATCTCCGCCCCTCCGCCGCTATTGGCCGCTTGCCATGTGACGTCGCTATGACGCCGCACAACCCGCCCCCTCAGGAAGGAGGCGGGTCGCTGGCCAGAGCGATGGTCGCAGGGCGGTTGAGTGCATGTGAAGCTGGCGTAGCGATAATTTTTGCTACGCCAGCTATCACACGATATCGCACCTGCGACGGGGGCGGGGACTATCGCGTGCGACATCGCAGCATCGGCTTGCAATGTCGCAACGTGCAAAGCCCGCCTAAGGGCCTGTAAGAAGCAGCCAAGTACTGCAGCTTACAAGAGATGATAATTTCTCCTGGTCTGAGTGGTGCTGCACTGATCGGGAGAAATGAATGAACAACCAGACTGCTGATCCTTATAGTTCCCTAGGGGTACTAGTAAAATAAAAAAAAAGTTTAAAAAAAGTTTTGAAAAATTAAAAAAAATAAAAAAACTTAAAGTTCAAATCACCCCCCATTCACCCCATTGAAAATTAAAGGGTTAAAAAAATAAACAACATACACACATTTGTTATCGCCGCATTCAGAAATGCCTATTACTAAAAATATAAAATCAATTACTCTGATTAGTAAATGACGTAACGGCAAAAATATTCCAAATGACAAAATTACGTTTTTTGGTTGCCGCAGATTTTAAGCAAAATTTAATAACAGGCGATCAAAATGTAGCATTTGTACAAAAATGGTACCATTAAAAATGTCAGCCCGAAACACAAAAAATAAGCCATCACTGAGCCATAGATCACGAAAAATGAGAACGCTACGGGTCGTACGCCACTTTGTTTGGACAAATTTCTGATTTTTTTAACCCCTTAGATAAAAATAAACCTACCTCAGGTTGGTGTCTATGAACTTGCACCAACTTGAGGCATCACATCAACACATCAGTTTTACCATATAGTGAAAACAGTGAATAAAATATCTCAAAACCAATAGTGAAATCGCACTTTGTTTGCAATTTTTCCGCATTTGTAATTTCTTTGCCTTTTTCCAGTACACTATATGATAAAACTCATGGTTTCATTTAAAAGTATAACTCATTAGCAAAAAACAAACCTTCACATGACCAGATTGACAGAAAAATAAAAAAAGGTACAACTCTCGGATGAGGGAAGGAAAAAAAAACAAAAAACGGAAAATCGCCCATGAGCAAAAGTGTTAAAATCCATTAAATTAACATATAATAGCAGCACAAGAGCTCCCTGCAGGCTTCATTCTTCAGATCTTTATGACTGGTTTACTAAGAAACTAAAAAAGAATCCTATCTATGAAAATATAATTAGGGTATCGCCTTAATTCCTGTATTTGTAGACAGTTATCAGGCACACAGAAGTTACAAAGTATAAAGTCCAACATTTCCACTAGTGACCACCCTAGTGACCCCATAACAACACAAGACAGGAAGTGTCATATGGATTTTGGAACACCAAGATGGTGCGTTATAATTCAAATTTAACTTGTGTGTAAATATAGGTAGATATAGACTTTAGTTTGACGTATATAGGAGCTTTGTGTTAAAGATTATATTTCAGGAGAAGCTCCTATGAAAACAATCTTCTTACTGACTCTCCAGTTTGCAAACCGATTTTATTAAATATTTTTCAGTAATTCTTAATTAATATAAGGAGTCTAGTGTTAAGAATTCCCATCTCTTGGTCAGAGTATAAGTGACTACAAAGAGCATGTGTCCCTGGAGGACCCAACCTGTATGACACAGACTGCCCCATGATGGGAATGGATGTGTGCGTTTCTTTGTCTGTGGTGCACCCTAGAATGTATGGACTCTTGGTGGTATATACTGTATATGTGAATACATACTGTATGTGTATGTATTTGCTCTCTATACATGCATATGTGCTATGTGTGTATAAATATCTGTGTCTTTGTATTTGTGTGTGTGTCTGTGTGCTTGGTGTATACATGTGTGTGCTATGTGTGTATACATACAGTATGTGTATATGTTCTCAGTGTATTAATATGTGCGTGCTATGTGTGTACACATATTTGTGTGTGACATACAGTGTTTGTGAATTTTTTTGTCACATACCGTCTATATGTAGTATTCATATTTATAAATCCCGGAAGCGCAGATGAGAGTAAACATGTCGGCAATTGGCCAAGGAACGAGCAAAAGGCTGCTCATTCATTGAATGATTGGATTGTTTATGGCAGAACAGAAATCCTTGTTCTCAGCAGCACATGGCCTGGTGCAAACTGCAGAAGAGCTCCTGACATCATAATGCTGTAGGGGACAGATTGATCTACTAGTGATCATAATTTTTCCTAATCCTGTATAAAGAGGCCGGGAAACAAATGCAAAAGAACTTGAATATTGTGGATTGCGCTCATTTACAAGTCTGAACTTAGCACATGTATATGCAGTCTAAACGTTTGAGTGTGATGGTGCAATAAGTAACTATTTAGGACCGCATTTTAAACTTTTGCGAAGGCCTCACTTTGTCTTAGGCCTCCGACACACATCCGTTAAAACCACGCATGTGTAATACAGGCCGTTTTTCAGGTCCGTGATCCGTTTTTTTGTCCGTTTTTATGGTCCGTGTGGCATTTGTATGACCGGCGTATGCTAGCCGTGTGTGCGTGTGTAATGCCCGTGTGAGCGTGTGATTTGTAACTGACGTGTGAATGTTTTTTTCCGTGTGAAATGTTCCGTGTTTAATGTAAAATGTCGCGTTTGATTACCCGCTGACAGCAGACAGAGTTGTGCGCTGAGAATGAACTCGGGTGAACTTCACCCGACTTCATTGTCATACCGCGGCTCTGTCTGGGTGTCGCGTACTGATTAGAGGTCACCCGTGAAGGACTCACCGGTGACTGCTAATGCCCTGAGTGACTGAATTGAGCAGCGCGATTTGCGCTGCCGTCACTCAGGTTACCCGCGGCTAGCTTGAGTCCACCCCCCATGACCGCAACTCACCTGTGACTTCATCGCTGTCACTCGGGTGACTTGCTGTCACAGTTGGAGGATCCAACGGTGGCCGCCAGTAACCTCAGGGACAGCTCAGCTGATCGCGATACTCACCTCAGTTGCATGGATCTGGCAGGAGCGGCGGTGTTCTTCTGCAGCTCCTGTCACCTTTATGTAGCAGAGCTGGAAGCAACGCGGGACCTCCGTGGATTACACCGGACATGTATGGGTATTTGGGGAATAATAAATTGGTGAACGAGGTTTTTTTTTACTGTTTATTATTTCAAATAAAGGATTTTTCGTTGTGTGTGTTTATTTACTGTAACTTACAGATTAATCATGGAAGGTATCTCGGGGAGACGCCTGCTATGATTAATCTAGGACTTATTGGCAGCTATGAGCTGCCATTAACTCCTTATTAACCCGATTGCCAATGCACCAGGGCAATTCGGGAAGAGCCGGGTAGAGTCCCAGAACTGTCGCATCTAATGGATGTGGCATTTCTGGGCGGCTGCTGGCTGATATTGTTAGGCTGGGGGGCTCCCCATAACGTGGAGCTCCCCATCCTGAGAATACCAGCCTTCAGCCGTGTGACTTTACCGTGACTGGTATCAAAATGGGGGGGAACCGCATGTTGTTTTTTTTAAATTATTTATTTATTTTACTGCACAGTATAGACCCGCCCACCGGCAGCTGTGATTGGTTGCAGTGAGACAGCTGTCACTCAGCGTGGGGACGTGTCTCACTGCAACCAATCATAGGCGCCGGTGGGCAGGGAAAGCAGGGAATACGAGATTGATTAATGAGCGGCCGGTTTTTTCAAAATAGTAAAAGCCGCCGGAGCAGTGTGATTGCCGTGCAGCGCCGCGCCGGTGATCGAGGATCGGTAAGTATGAGAGAGGGGGGAGACTGACCAACAGACAGAGAGAGGGACAGACAAGACAGAGAGAGGGACCGACCGACAGAGAGAGACCGACCGACGGACTGAGGGAGATTGACCGACATAGACAGAAAAAGAAAGAATAGCCGACATAACTACAAAAAAGCACAAAACATACACGAAGCAACAAAGCATACGGAGATGCATCCGTGTCACGTACTTGTGCGCACCAAACCATTGACTTTCATGGTGTCCGTGTGTGCGTGTTCCGTGCAGGAAAAGGACATGCTGCCGTGCAAAACGGAAACACATATGGATCACGGACACGGACACACAGACATGATGAAAAACGCAAGTTTGACCACAAACATAGATTAACATTGGTGCACGTTTGTCCGGGTCTCCAGTATATATGGAAATGGACAAAACACGCACGTTTTTAACGGATGTGTGTCGGAGGCCTTAAAGCGAGTCTGAAAGGAGTAAAAGTCTGGGAGACTCACAAAGGGAGAATTAAGTTAGTGAAAAACAAAGAGAAGGTCGAGGTGAAAAATCATATAATAACCATATATAACCATTATAATATGTTAATATAATATTTTATTACTAGTGATGAGAACACTAAAATACTTGAGAGCTCTATATTCGAATCGAGGAGGTTGGACACTTGGACAGGCTCAGTCAAGAAACGAGTATAATGGAAGTCAATGTGAAACTGGAGCATTTTCCGGAAACTTCCCTGGAGTACTGGAGGGGGCAGGAAAATTGCTGAAATGGATAGAAACAGCTCTCAAAAAAGGAATGGGAATAACATGGAGAAGATGCCTGAATGCATCTCTGGCTCCCAAGTCGCTGCTGGGAACAGTGTTGTCAGAATATTAAGCCACTTCTATTGACTGACAACAATTTTACAGGAAAAAATGTTAAGAAACATTCTTTCCTTTATAATTACTTATACACAAGGCAAAATAAAAAAGAGAAAAAAAACACGGCTTCCACACCTTAGGTTACGTTTACATATAGCATTTTGGCTGCGTTTTTGTACTTTCTCATTGCTTTTAATGTTAAACAACACTGCAAAAAAGCTGCAAAAACTCTGAAATAGTTTGCATGATGTTTTTTTAAAAAATGCAGCAGTTTTCCATTTAAGTCAAGAAAAAAAAACAATCATGTGTATTAGATTTATGAAATCTCCTAGCTTTTGCTGGTATTGTAAAAATCAGCTTTTCATTTTCATAAAACTCAGAAAAAATACAGCAAAAATGCAACATAGCCTTAATAACATGGGCTATGTCACTGTATTTCCCTGTTGCCTATAACTACAGTAGATGATATAGTAGAGGGGGAGAAAAAACTATACCTTCTGGTAGTCACCAGTAAATGTAATTTTAACATTTCTTACCTTATCTGAGCATGTGGTGTGAAACATGGTCAGACACATACTGTTTAATTTACAAAGTAGAAACTCTGAACTTCACAAAGCTTATATGGACAATGTAAGAACTGCCAAAAAGTAGACAAAATAGGCAATCCGATTCACCCTGTATTAGACATAAAGGAGAGCCTGAAACATTCTGTTAAAATTGTTAGTTAGTGGGACTTCTAGACTAATAAAGCCTATGCATTAAGTGCAGGAGCTGCCAAAAATTAGTAGGAGGGATTGCAATACACCCTGGAAGACAAGTAGAGGAGGGCTCAGAATACAATTGTTTTCATATTAATAAGGAGTCGGACTTAGAGACTAGTAAAGCCTATGCATTATGCACAAGGGTTGAAAAAAATAGAAGGAGGGGCTATAATACACACTGGAAGACACGTAGAGGAGGGCTTAACAATACAATTATTTTTCAATTATTAAGGACTGTGACTCCTAGATTAGGAATGCAAAAAATAGAAAAATTCAACTCACCCTTCCTATAGTCCAAGATATTATCGATGTTGGTGCACGGAGCTGTCCTGGCTTCAGGCAGAATACTAACAAGCAAATAAGATGATGGTCTCCAGGACTCCAAAAAGGTTAAAAATATTTATTGAAGTCTTGTTAAAAAGTCCAAAGATTATGATAACAGTGGGCGGGGGACACATCAATAAAAATCCGACATATTTCTGACAAATATACAAAAATAATCAAATAAAAATTAAACAAATACATAAGCAATACAAAAAATGGCAATATATTTGTATATTTGTTTTCATATATGTCCCTTTTCTTGTCTATATGTGCGCACATTTATATACACCTATTCATTTTATCTGGGTGTTTCATATATGTGGTTTCTCATGTGCATTCTATACAGAGACATTCTTGTCAGTAATTACCGGAAATTGTTCCCAGGTTCTCTCCCGTTGTAAGTGAGATCCTTCAGTATATTTGTGTGCACAATAGACATTCAAGTTTTCCTTGATGTGCCCCCCCCCCCAATGTTATCATGATCTTTGGACTTTTTTAACACTTTTTTAAGACTTCAATAAATAGTTTTAGGCCATGTGCGCACTAGAAATTGACTTTTTCTCAAGGAAAATTCAAACCCTCTTAAAGAATCCCGCACCTGTGGTAAAAAAAATGCACCAAAACCGCAACGAAATCCGCATACAGTTTTGCCGCAGTTTGGTGTGGATTTCCTCGGATTTGCTACGGATTTGTCGCGATTTTTCCGCAGGTTGGTCCCTGATGATTTTTACCATTATCTATGGCAAAAACCGCAGGTATCTGCGGAAAAAAAGTGACATGCTCATTAATTCAACAGCTGAAATTCCGCTGTGAAATCCGCAGGTATAAAAAAACGCAGTGTGCACACAGCATTTTTTTATACCGATAGGTTTTGCTGGGGAATGACTGCAGAAATGTTAGACACATTTTCTGCAGCAAATCTGAGGCAAATCCACGGTAAATCTGCAGCATGCGCACATAGCCTTAACCTTTTTGGAGTGCTGGAGTCCATCATGTTATTTGCTTCCTAGATTAGTAAAGCCTATGCACTATGTGCAAGGGCTTCAAAAATTAGGAGAGAATGCAATACACCCTAGAAGACACTCTAAGGAGGGCTCAGAATAAAATTTGTTCTCACTAATAATGAGTGGGACTCCCAGACTAGTAAAGCCTATGCACTGTTTGAAAGGGCTGCAACATATTAGAAGGAGGGACTCCAATACAGCCTGGCACACCCATACAGGGGGCATATATATGTAAGAGAACTGTAGAGGTAGGCCTCATACACATCCTGTAAAAATGATGTAGGAGGGCATCATAAACATACTAGAAAAATTGAGAGAGAATGTTGCATCATGACCCTGTTGATATGGTGAAAGAGGAGGACATAAAAAAAAAAGAAAATAAGAACCGTATACCCTTGTTTGGGTGGAAAGGGGTGCATGGAAATATACCAGAAAAAAAGGAACATTAGAAATGGCTTTATGTTACCCTGCTGTCATCCGGTGGAGTTGAGATGTTTGTGCCAATCCAGGCCTTGTTCATTTTGATAATAGTCAGCCTGTCAGCATTTTCAGTTGATAGGAGGATGTGCCTATCAATTATTATGCCCCCGGCGGCACTAAAACACAGCAGGGTAGTCCAGCACCTGCAAGGCGTAGAGGGATAGTTCATTCCATGTGTCCAGCTTGGATACTCAATGTAATGGATACTTTTATGGATACCTTCAGTAACAAAGACAAACTTTAGACAAAGACATCTTAAATAGAGACAACACCCAGTGTTATTGCTTCTCTGAGTAACACATAAAATGAATACTAAAATACAACATTATTATTAGATATATAAACTGCTTAAATATTAAAGCAATGCAAGGTATAAAATATTAACCATAACAGATCAAATGTTATGGATAATGTTATGGGGAAACAGACTGAAGCTAGTCAAGTAGGAGGTTACTTACCATACGAGGAGACTAGGGGGTTGAAAATGGTCAACCCCATGGTGTTTCTTGTATACACCTTACTAAAGGCAAACATTGCAGGGGAACGTGGCCAGCAGGCAGTGTGAGCGGTCGCATCTAAGAGCAGCTCCGCAGTCCAATGCCTCTTTATATGAATTAATCCTGCTGAAACTGGTAACCGTGCATACCGCTTGATTCCTCCCGGTGTGGTGATCATTTTGAGCCACAGCATGAGCAGAGGGCGCGGAGAGGCAGCGGCCGAGAAGCTGAAGAAGTTCGCCCGGGCCTCCCAGCAAGATGGCGCCGGCAAGCAGGCAGTGCGGGAAGCCAGCAAAACAGAGGATGAGGAAGGAGTGGAGGCCGAACCCGAGGGAGAGCGGGAAATGATCTTACAGCAAGTCACCGCTCCTCTCCTTGCAGGGATACAAGACTCCAAGGTGTCACTAACGGGCAAGATCGAGGAGGTGAAAATTGATGTGGGTCTCCTCAGGCTGGATCTGCAAAACCTCCGGGAGCAGGTTAAGGAGACGGAACAGAGGATCTCCACACTGGAGGACGCCGCACGGCCGGTGGCCGGAAAGCTATCCTCTCTGGAGCAGGCGGCGAACACATGGTCGCAGAGGGCTGAAGACCTAGAGAACCGCCGTAACAACCTGAGGATCCTGGGGATGCCAGAGAGAGCGGAGGGGAGCGACCCATGTAAGTTTATGGAAGCCTGGCTTACAGACACCTTACCTGACGCAGGGCTGTCCTCGGCCTACGCTATTGAAAGAGCTCATCGTGTCCCGGCCAGACCTCCTCCCCCGGGAGCGCAGCCGAGACCTCTTCTGGCTCGCCTATTGAGTAGTAGAGATAGAGACGCTATCCTGAGTGCTGCGAGACGCAAGGGTCCGATATCCTATAACAACGCAAATATATCGATTTTCCCCAACTTCTCCGCAGCCCTCCAGAAAACCTTTATCCAAGTGAAGAAGCTACTCAGAGAGCATCAAATTGCCTACTCCATGATTTTCCCCGCTCGCCTCAGAGTGGTTCATCAGGAGCGTTCCTTGTTTTTCACCTCTCCTGTGGAAGCCGAGGTCTGGATCAACTCACTGAAGCTTGGACGGAAGTGCTGATGCAGGTCCGGCCCCTGCGACGTTCTATGGGATGCTATGGTGCCTTGTTTATTGCTTTCATGACCTGGAGTCCCTTAGCCTCATCTGTTGCTACATCACCTCAGAGGCTCGTTCTACCTTGATCCTTGGCCCCAGACGGGGGGGCCTGGAGTCTCACTTGTGGATAGGACGCTAGCTCCGTCATTGTTGCGTCACTTCGGTGTGAAGCACGGAGGACTCGGGGAAGTTTACAAGATTACAGGCCAGTTTTGTACTCCATTTCTGGGGTGTCATGTTCTGAATCGCCGATGGGAACAGCACATTTTTTCCCTATTTGTTTTAATCTGCCTTTGGTTATTGTGTCTTATAAATCTATATGCCTTCTCGTTACCCTCCCCCTCCTCATTCCCCCTCTCTCCCCCCTTCCCCCTCCCCCTCCTCCTTCCCTCTCCCCCCTCCCCCCACTCCCCTCCCTCACCACCCTCCCCCTTCCCCCTCCCCCCTTTTCACCCCCTCACCCCTCCCCCTCCCTCCCCCCCTCACCCCTCCCCCTCCCTCCCCCCCTCCCCTCTCTCTCCACCCTCCCCCTTCCCCCTGCCTCCTCCCCCCCACACAAATTTGAGGAGATTTGGGGTGGGTGGTTAGGGTCCCCCCTGACTGGAGGTTCGCCCAGCTCCCTGGTCTCAAACTTACATGATCTTTTGTCTTAAGAAAATTTTCCTTTTATTGTGTATACTCTTGCGCCATTCATAAAGATTCACATCGTTATCTTGTGGTGCGACTTGGTCCTAAGTATCCTGAAGAAATAATCAATGTCCCCTTCGAAACCACCTTGGTATAACCTGTGACTGTATATTCTCATGTTGTCATATGTCTTTTGTAATATGTACAAATAGTATGGTTGATTGCTGATTTTATGTCATACTTAACCTTCAATAAAACGAGTTTAAAAAAAAAAGGCAAACATTGCAAACCTCTAGACAAAGAGGGCTCCTCAGTGGGTTTATTCGTGCAAGGGGTGGCTTCAGCCTTTCTCCCAGAAATGAGAGGCAGGAGGGCCTGTTAAGGACCTTTGCACACCACAAGGGCATCTTCTGGCTTACGTTACCTGATTCTGAAAGTGATCTGCCAGTGGGGCTTGTTGGTGTGGGAGGTAAGGACTCCGTCAGGAAAGTTACTTGATAAGAGCATCTTGTCAACACACTTACAAAATCCTCTGACCCTCAGGGATTGCCCAAGGCAGGATCTACAAGCAGAGTTCTGGCTTTTGAATTCAAAGAGGATACCTGCAAAGTTTTGGGATTTGACTTGACACTGTTTCCAGGGTATGCTGTATGTGAGGGACAACCTGAAGTACAGGATCTCAGAGGACAGAAATTGTCCTGGGGAGTGGTTGTGCTGATATGCTGGAAAGTATGGAGCCCTTCCTACTTCAGTGTCCCTTTAATATAGAGGTTTACAAAAGGGTGGGTGCTTTCATCGGCTGGTCTCGGCTGGGAATTTTTTCTATGCTGAGTGGCCCTATAGGACATTCAGAGATCTTGGTGGCAAGGATAAACCCACTTTATTTTAGCTAGTGTGCCGCCCCGGCGTCAGCAGCCGGGCTGCTCAGATCCGGATCAGCGGTGGCTCGAGAGGGCTCCGGACCCGGAGGTCGTGCGACTCCTCAAACGAAGGGGGGTTATGTACAGGGGGTGGTGTATAAAGTTTGTGATGCCACCCGTGGTGCGTGGTAAGGTGGAGTACCACCGCTGTGGCTGGGAGTACCGGTGGCGATGGTGTGGGCAGCCAAATGTTTAACCCCTCCACGGGTAGGGGGGGTGCCCCGGGACTCGGTGATGGTGACGGGGATGTACCGTTGGGACGGTAAGGGTCACTTGCACACTCACTCAGTCCAATAACGCTGACACCAACAACTGTAGCAAACTAAACTTCTGGACACCGCTGCCACTGAGGGGGAGCACGCCGTGGTCCCGTTTCTGTTGGTGTTGCCTGTTAGTCTGTGACCTTTTCCCGTGGCACCTTGTCTTCTAGTTGGTCCCTTTTGTCTGAAACTAATCGGGTCCTGCTCCCTAGTTTGGCTAACTGAGGGAACTTGCTCTCACGGTTCACGCTTGAGATTTTCTGGACCGTGTAGTGGAAAGTCCTATCCCCCTCATTACGCTAGTACCCCCGATTTTGGAGCGGGTGGAGAACGGATCTTGAAGGCTCCGTCCTCGTTGGGTAAATTGTCAGGACGCCTGAAGCTACTCCCTGACTTAGGGTCCACGTACCCCATCGTGCCCTGGCCCCTGCCTAGTGATGACACAAATCCGCCGGCTATCCTCCTCGACAGTCCATGCCCCTTGTCTCGATCCCCTGCGACCGGGGTCCAGCTCCTACCAGGCCAAGACCAACGTCTGATACCTAGTAGTTCCAAGGAGCCCAGCTCCTGACCTCCTCTCTCTCCTCCAACACTACTCTCCACTGACTGCAGTTTGTTTGTTTAGAGGAATTGCTAGCCATATTGCCAACTGGCATTACTGTGATTGGCTAGCCACCTCATCAGGTATTTTATATCACCAGGTGACATGATGCTCATCCCACTCTCCATTGGAGGCAGTTTAGGGAGAGTTGATCTAAAAGGGAAAGCTTAGAATAGAGCAGGCATACAGGCAGTGTTTAATTCATAGTGCAGTAATTGTATACTGCTCCTGCACCATTAAAAAAAGAGTCCTTTTCACGGCTACATACTGTCCTTTCTCTAGTAAAACCTATATTCAGTGTAGGTACAGCTGTGGAGGAGGGGTAGTAAATAAATAAAATAAAATGATGTGGGGTCTCTATAATTTTGATAACCAGTAGTGATGAATGACCATACTCAGCACTGCTTGATACTCAATCTAGCATCAATGTGCTTGGGCATGCTCGGTACTTGATCAACTATTGCGTATGCTTGAGTTGTCAAACCGCATTTTTTGTGGCTGTTTTTCAGACATTAAACAACATACTGGGATTGCCTGCTAATTGGCTATTTGCATTACTATGATTGGTCTGCCGCCAATAATTAAAAAATGTGTTGGGTCATCTCTAATTTTGATAATCAGTAAAGTAGACAACTTCGGGCTGGTTTTAAAAGACTGGAAAGGCCCATGGATATTTGTCCCTTCCCAATCTAAAAATGGCAGCCCGCAGCCACCCCAAAATTGGCACATCCATCAGTTGCGCCAATTCTGGTACTACCTGATGCCTTGGTGCTTTGGCAATCAGGTAATATTTTGTGGGTTGATGTCAGCTGTGTAAATTCATCTGATATCAAGCTTAGGGGTTTGTAATGGAGAGAATGCTCACCCATTAATAACCAAGTAAGTGAAAGTTAAAAAAGACACACACTGTAAAAAATAGTTTATTTTAAGAAAGACTACCCCACACTATCCCTCATCTACCAATTTATTTAAAAAAAAACTATAAAGATCTGACATATCCCTTTGTGTAGTGGTGCCATGAATCCGTACTCCATTTTATGGAGCCTCGTTGTCAGAATGATGCTCCAGAGGTCACTACTGGTCATTGCCACAACCGTAGTTTCTCACTCACAGTGATGTCAGTAACTACGTGACATCATCACAAGTGGGAAATTGTCTGGGAGCGACTACAGAGACAAGAATTTTCTCATGCACAGTGACGTCACTAAAACAGAGTGTGAGAAATTCCGGGCCTGGCCCTGACCCAGAGTGGCCTATGAAGTGTCTCCGGATGAAGTTCCATAGGTTGGAATATGTATTTGTGGAACGTTGTGGGACCACAGCACAATGGATTACATCAGATCTTCATGTTTTTAAAAAAAAAAATGGTGAAAGAGGGATAGTGTGGGAGAGTATTTATTTAAATAAACTATTTTTTCCTATGTGTGTATGTGTTTTACTTTACACTTACTGGGTTAGTAATGGGGGTGCCAGATAGACACCTCTCCATCACTAACCCCTAGGCTTGATGCCAGATGACAATTCATAGATAATTTCAACCCCTAAAGTATTACCCTGATTACCAATGCATCAGGGTAAACGGGAAGAGCCAGGGTGAAGCACCAGAATTGGCACATCTAATCTGATGCTCTAATGCTCTGGCAGTTGTGAACTGGTATTTTTAGACTGCGAAGGGACAAGTAACAATTGGCCTACTCAGCCTAATTATACCAGCCCATAACTGTCTGCTTTACCATGGATGGTTATCAAAAATAGCGCCTTTTTTTTCACTAATGAAGACTAATTTTAGAAAAGACTTATTTACTGATGAGTGCTGTGCAGCCCTGTATGGCCCAGAGGGATGGATGGTGAATAGCTATCATGTCCTGACAAGCCTGCAAAGACATGGAGGAGTCACGTTTTGGACCGGAATCATTTGGTGAGAGCTAGTATATCCCTTTAGGGTCTCTGAATATGTGAAAATGACATATGACCACAGCAAAATATGTAGAGTTTCTGACTGATCACTTTTCTAACGCCCCACTTTCTTCCATGGTCCTAAAAAAAACAATGCCATTCATAGCAAATTTATTTTCATGCATGACAATGTACCATTTCATACTATAAAGAATACCTCTGAGTTACTGGCTGCTATGGGCATAAAACGAGTAAAACTCATGGTTTGGCCCTCAGCTTTCAGTGACTTCAACCCTATTGAGAACCTTTGGAATTTCATAAAGAAAAAGATCTATAAGGGTGAGTGGCAGTTCACATCAAAACAACAGCTCTAGGAGGCTATTCTGACATCAAGGAAAGTCAAGCAGACACTCACAGTTTCAATGGGTGCAATAATTATGAAGCTGATATCAAAGAAGAGGGTCCTAGTTCATTTCTAACTTGGCCTGTTAAGATTTTTTTTTTATTGGAAAAGATTTTGATTTCAATAAGTGTGATCTCTTAATGCAATTTCAACAAACTAACAAGTTTCAGTTTTTTCCAATCTAAAAAATGTTTGTAAACTCTTTTGTTCATAATAATTTGGAACGGTGCATTTGAGTTGATGATTTGTACACTATACTGACTAATTTGTCTCAACAGTAAAATAGCATATGCATAATAATTTGGAAAGCAGTGTACATATACAGCGGGTAAAAAAAAATGTTGAACACCACCAATTTTTGAACTAAATATATTTCTATGTGTTATTGACATGAATTTCTCACCATATGTCGGTAACAACCCATCCAATCCTTACAGACAAACAAATCAAACCATAAATGTCCATAAATTAAGTTATGTGTAATAATGAAAAATGATCCAGGGAAAAAGTATTGAACACGCTTTCTGAAATGTAATTAATTATTTATATAAAAGTGTTTGTGGGTAATGACAGCTTCAAGATGCCTCCTGCATGGAGAAACTAGTCGCATGCATTGCTCAGGTGTGATTTTGGCCCTTTCTTCCACACAAACACGTTTCTTATCCAGAAGGTTCCGTTTGCTACTTTTATCAACTATGAACTTTAATTCCTTCCATAAATTTTGTATAGGATTCATGACAGGTGATTGGCATGGCGATTATAGCACCTTTATTTTATTTCTCTGAAACTAATTGAGAGTTTCCTTAGCTGTATGTTTGGAATCATTATCTTACTGAAATGTATACCCTCATTTCATCTTCATCATCCTGGTAGATGGCAGCAGATTTTTATCAATAATGTCTCAGTTTATTCTTTGTTCAATTATGTGAAGTTTGCCAGTGCCATATGCTGCAAAGCAGCCCCATACCATAATGTTCCCACCTCCAAGGTTCACTGTTCGAATTGTGTTAAAGGGCAAGCCTCCAAATATGGTGTGTATTGTGGCAACATCTGACCCGACTATATTCTCCCAGTATTTCACAGGCTTCTCTAAATATCATTAAGAAAACTTTAAACCTGGCTGACCATGCTTTTTGTTCAGCAATGGAGTCTTGCCTCTTGAGCGTTACATACAGGCCATTCAGGTTGAGTGCAATACTAATAGTTCTCTTTTAAACAATAGTACCTGCTAACTGCAGGTTTTTCTGTCGGTCTCCACAAGTTGTCCTGGGCTGTTGGACAACTCTTCTTATAATTCTTTTCACTCCTCTGACTGAAATCTTGAGGGGAGCACCTGGTCGTGGCTGGTTTATAGTGAAATTATGTGTATCGACTTTTGGTCTATGGCCCCAATAGTGGTCACAGGAACCTTCAGTAGTTTAGAAATTCTGTAACAAAATGCCATCAATATGTTTTGCAACAATAAGATTAGGAAGATCTTGAGAAAGGTCACTGGTTTTACCCATCATGAAATGTTTCTTGTGTGGCACCTTGGTAATGAGACACCTTTTCATAGGTCATTATTTGAACCTGCTGATATTTTTCACTAAGTGACAGCATTGCTTTATAATTACTGATGGATTTCAACTGGTGTCATGTCTTTCCATGGCTTTTTTGCACCTCTCTTTCTGCATATGTTCAATACTTTGTTACTCTGTCATTTTTCATTATTATAACACATAATTTAATTTATGGACATCAGTGGATTGATGTCTTTGCCTACCTGGATTGGATGAGTTGTTACTGACATCTGGTAAGAAACTCATGTCAATAGCTTATTTTAGAAATATATTTTCTTAGACAATTGGTGATGAAGTCAATACGCTGTATATTTAACATATTTTAACTCTTTACCTTACAGACAGCACAGCTGAACATAGAAGCTGGGAGTTGAACGCCCATTGATTTTATGTTTATATCATAAATCCAGACAACCTCTTTGAGGGAACAAATGACCTGTCTAAAACTGGCTTTTTCTTTCCACATGTACGTCATCTAGTGCTTATTACATTGTGTTCTTTATATGTATAACTATATATATCTCTGTTTTGGTTGTCAGAAATTATAATTGCTGTTCTCTTTACATATTAACATTGTTATACAAAAGCTACAATTAAATTATGGTATCAAGGTCACCTCCTTAATATAATTAGTGAGTCACTACTGATTTAATGTTACATTATGAACTGAAGAACACATAAGTAGTACCTGAAGCAAATAAGAACAGTACCGTTCTTCGTCTGCCCAGTATTCCTGTATTTGACACTAAGACACATACTATTGTGTCATAACATTTGGCGTGTCCTCATAAAAAAAAGTCCTAATACAACTATGTCAATAGAAATGTAAAATAAGTTGTGGCTCTTGGATTATAGGGATACAAAATGAACGTGAACAATGAAAAATGGTTGGGACTATTTGAAGTTACTTTTTTTATATTGTTTCTTTGGGTTTTTTTAAGATGAATTGGAGTATAAAATGGTTGCTAATATGCACAAAGCCATTAAAGGGTAATTTCAATTTCAGCCTTTTATAGCCAGGAATAACATCATCCAGCTGCCAGGATATTTTTCAAGAAGCACATCACTTAGACCCGCAACACACATCCGTTTTTTTTGTACGTGTGCGGTACGTATTTGCACGTACCGGAGACACGTACACACGGAGACCCATGTTATTCAATGGTAGATGGCACACACACGTAAAATCACACGGAACGTGTGTCCGTGTGATAAGTACGTGTGTGCGCTTTTCTGCACGGACGACATGTCCGTTTTTGGCCGGCAGCACGCAGGCACGGACCTGCTAAAGTCTATGGGTCCGTGCCTGCACGGACCGCACACGGAGTATGTCCATGTTCAGCACGTTTCGTGCGTGTGCGTTTTTACACTAGCGATCATATTTTTATTTTTTTTTAAATTAAATTCAGTATACTTACCTTGTTTTCTGCTGTTCTCAGTCATACTTACATTGGCGCTCGTTTTTTTTCTTCCCCCGGCTCATACCGCTCCCCGATCACCAGCATGGCGAGGAACAGCTGTGCAGAGAATACGCGGCAACAATTACTTTGAATATGCCGGCCGCTCATTAATCAATCTCGTATTCCCTGCTTTCCCCACCCAGTGATTGGTTGCAGTCAGACACGCCCCCCACGCTGAGTGACAGGTGTCTCACTGCACCCAATCACAGCAGCCGGTGGGCGTGTCTATACTGTGAAGTAAAATAAATAAATAAATAATAGCGTGATCAGCTGTATTCAGCGTTGGCCGCAAGTAACCTCAGTGACAGCTCAGCTGATCGCGCTATTCCCTTTATTAGCTGCGTGGAGCTGACAGGAGCGGCGGTGTCTTCTGCAGCTCCGGTCATCTTCATGCAGCACAGCTGGATGCGACACTGGACCATCCTGGATTACGCCGGATATGGAGGGCTTTTTCGGGCTTATAAAATTGGTGAACAAGGCAATTTGTTAGTGTTTTTTTTCTAATAAAGGATTTTTCGGGTGTGTGTGTTTATTTACTGTAATTTACAGATTAATCATGGAAGGTATCTCGGGGAGACGCCTGACATGATTAATCTAGGACTTATTGGCAACTATGGGCTGCCAAAAACTCCTTAATACCCCGAATGCCAATGCACAAGGGCAAATCGGGAAGAGCCGGGTACAGACCCAGAACTGTCGCATATAATGTATGCGGCAATTCTGGGCGGCTGCTGACTGATATTGTTAGGCCTGTGTGAAAGCTTCTGACTGCAACCAATCACAGGCGCTGTCGGCGGGTCTATATCGTACAGTAAAAATAAATAAATAAAATATTTTGCATAGGGTCCCCCCATATTATGATACCCAGCACAGATGAAGCATATGCACCAAGGCAATTGGGAAGAGCCAGGTAAAGTGCTGGGATTGTTGCATCTAATGGATGAGACAATTCTGGGTGACTGCTGGCTGCTATTTTTAGGCTGGGGGTCCCATTAATCATGGGTCTCCCCAGTCTGAGAATACCAGCTCCCAGCTGTCGGACTTTATCTTGGATGGGTATCAAAATTGGGGAGCACCACAAGCAGATTTTTTTATTATTTATTTAAATTTAAAAAAAAAACTGCATGGGGTTCTTCCTATTTTGATACACAGCCAAGATAAGCACATGGCTGGGTGCTGCGGCCTGTTGCCATATGCTTTATCTGTGCTGGGTATCATAACATGGTGGGACCCTGCACAAAATGTATTTATTTATTTATTTTTACTGTTCTATATAAAGTGTGTCCACTGCCATTAACTTGAGAACGGCGACAGCTATAGGCATAGAAGTGGTGTCTAGGTATAGTAAAGTAGCCATGCACTACACAATGAAAAAACGTATAGCGCCACCTGAGGAAAACAATGGAGTTAGCATTTTTATCTTGAAAACGGAATGAGATAGAGAAAAAAAGTGAGTTAAAAAATTGTAGGGCATCATCAATTCAATACGAATCGACACCTTGCATACAGAAATGCTATGATATGAAACCCATGACCCCCCCCCAAAACATTGAATGCCGGTCACGCATAGGGCGCTCATTTAACTTTGATGCTCAAAGTGGCCACCATCAGCTGCAATGCACATCTGGGCTCTGGACAGCATACTGTATCTTGCTGCACGTTGTGCAACTGTCAAGGGAGGAATTTGGGTGAAGACTGCTAATGGAGTCTCCGTTTGGGATATCTAGGGACGGTGCCGTATTAGCTGTATATCAGTGCTGATATTTCAGTGTATCAGACAATGAATACATGAGACATGTTCTCCTTGAGCCAGCGCCATCAACTGAACGCGTGTATTGCAAGACACCCAATTATACAGTTTGCATCTCTAACCTTGAAGCTAGACAGGGAGTACTTTTACTCCTTAATTTCTCACAGCGCAGTTTGTTTCTTGTACATTCTTTCTGTGTGAAGCTACTGATAAGACTTGCAGCTTCACATTCTGGCTTCATTATCTTTGGTTAACTCCTTCATGACCATACATTTTTGAATTATATTATGGGTCTATGCGATGGCTACATAGACAGACAGATTATTATGCAACTACATCTATATTTTGAATATTTATATACACAGATATTCTTATTACGTTTGAACAAACAAGCTATAGCTCAGTGTCACCTCCACAGTCTGTGAGATTTATTCTAATTTTAAATTTTGAAATTTTTCTAATTTTATTTTGTTCTACAGTATATTGTATATGTGCTAGTGACACCTTTGGACCTCTACTAACTTCTTTGCCTCAGTTCCCACAGTGCAGTTCATGAGTACCATAGTACTCTCTTACATCAGTCTTCTCTGTATGGGTTTGGGGCGTAGATTTTTGACAGTTACCATAGAACCAATCAGTGTCTGCACTGGTGATGTATACAGAACTGAGGGGAAGGTGGCCATGGCCATAGCCTCATCCATTCCTTTGTTACAAATCTTCTTACAGCAAGGCAAAATGCAGTAAACAATTATATTAGCGATTAGCAGTACTAGTAATATCACTACACCTAACTGAATTAAAATACCCTTCAGGGAAGTCATCCATAAGAACCAGTTACTTCATGGGTCGGTCACCCCAGAATTTTCCTTCAACTCTTTGGAAAGGGAATTTAATTGTTTTAGGGCCTGTGTCACTTTACTATTGGGACATAAGTACAACAGGCCTCTCCTATCATTGCACAGACACCTCCTTTTTCTGCTAACAGCATATCCAGAGCCATCCGGTTCTGGTCAGCCAGCAGAGTAGTCTGACCCAACTGAGTAGCTAACCCAGTCAAAGCCTCCCTGGAATAATTAACAAATCTCTGTTTATTATAGTAGAGATAATTAATCCATGCAACATTCTTGTTCACAGAGATAATGGGGAGTAAGAACTCAAATCTCGCAGCTACTTCATCCCTGGCCTTATATCTATCTGGGACCCCCCTTGGGACTCCGATTACACCTATATATACATGGGGGTCCTCCATCAGATCATTGTTTGACACCGCTCTACGGGCTCTGGCTTTACCCTTGGACACCTGTTTTATCTGCTCGAGAGTAACTCCATGATTTACAGGGACTATTAAGATTGGCATTATCACCTTCATTAGGGCACACTGTCCCGACCAAGGAAAATTAAGTCTGGTTCTTATGTTGAGATCAGCACACAACCAAAAAACATCTGCTACAGATTGAGCATGATTTTGAGCAAGCATGGTCACATTAGCATCATCAGCTTCAGTTATATTTTGGGAACAATATCCCGGCGGAAAGTACCCATATTTTCTCTGGGCTTGGTGATTCTCTATGGTTATACAAGTATAATTACCAGGGTAGACAGTAATTAAATGTCCGGGCTGGGGAGCTGTATTTACAATGGGATATTTATCCTTCCATTTTTGACATTTATCTCCCCCCTCAGTGTTATTAGAATACAGACTGAGGAAACAAGTAAGTATTTTATTTTCAATATTTATGGGCACAGATCCAAGATGTGGGCGGGCAGAAGCACACACATAGCAATCAAATATATTACTGGACTTTGCAGTATATTGAGTCCACTGAAGCCACATATTCGTATCTGTAAATCCTGTTTCTACAATAAATGACTCAGTGATGGATAATTGAACAGCTGTTCCCGCCAGGATTGGTTTTCCCAAAATTTTCCCAGGTATCAAAGGGTTAGTTTGGGGTCCTTGAGGATGATCATTATTGTCTCTTAATATTACATGTCCCAAGTATAAGGTTGAAAACCCCCGCGATTGCCACACCCCCAGAGCATATATCCCCAGATCGCAGGATTGAGAATTTTTAAGATTCCAAACAAGTGAAGAACAACTATTTCCCTGATTTCCTGTATCACAGATATTGCCTTTCAAACATAATTGGGATTAGATAGAGTCAGGCGAGTTTTTAAGCTCCGGCCATCAGGCGGAGGGCTTTTACAGTAGAAAATATCACCCGGATTATATTTCCAGTCTCTTCCCGTAGTCCAACCTACATTACTCCATGATCTATAGTTCATATTACCCACTGTTGTTTTACATAGGTAAAAATTAAATATAGACCCTGACTTCCAGTACATCCCTCCGCATTCTACCACTTGGCAGAAATCAAAGAAAAAGGTGTTTACTGATAAATTGTGATTGACCCAAAGTTCATAGGGCTTCTTTCCAGGATTCCTGACTTCCAGTGTTGCAATTATCAAGACGTAGTTCAAAAGGAGAATAAAGCTTAGAAATCTCATCTTATCTCTCAACTGGAACAAGTTTGCAGTGAGATGCGTGAATCCAAGTACCCCTTCCTTCAAGCTTTACAGATGTGGGGGTCACCAACAGCACTTGGTATGGGCCGTCATACAATGGTTCCAGGCAATGTCTCTTAACGTGGCTTTTGACCCACACTGAATATCCTGGTTTCAGACGTTGGCAGGCCTCATCACCTGTAGAATCTGGGAGAGAGGAAGACACTATCGCATATGTATTAGTTAATTCTTTAGCAAGGTTAATCACAAACTGCACAACTTTATCATTTGATTCTGACAATTCCTGGGGGCTAAACCCTGCAATAGGAGGAATTGACCCAAACAAAATCTCATAAGGAGAAAACTTGTGTTTTGCTAACGGAGTGGTTCTTACATGATACAAAGCAATTGGGAGAAGATCTGGCCAGCCTTCAGCCGACTCCTGCATCATTTTAGTCAGTTTTCTCTTAAGGGTGCCATTCATCCTTTCCACCTTCGCCTTGGATTGAGGATGATACGGGGTATGTAGGGCAACTTGTGATCCAACCACAGTCAATAGTTCTTGATAGACAGTTGCTGCAAAGGCAGGTCCTTGGTCACTTTCAATTACTTCAGGTACTCCATATCTGCATACAACTTCACTGATTAGTCTCTTTACTGTTGTTTTAGCCGTCATATTGGTCACTGGAAAGGCTTCCGGCCAACTGGAGAAAACGTCCACTGCTACTAGGCAGTATTCATATCTTCCACACTTGGGCAGTTGAATACGATTAACTTGGATCCTCTGGAACAGGTACAGGGGCTTTGCTAGATGTTTAGGTGGAACTTCTTCTGTCCTCCCGGTGTTACAAGTTTGACAAACATGGCAGCTCTTGTTGTAGGCAGCAAGCATGGTAGATATGCCTGGAGCATGAAAGAACTTGCGTATCACCTCCAGGCTCTGGTTTTTCCCCCTGTGGGTGGGACCATGTCCCCAGGCAGCTATGGCGGCATACATCCTTCTAGGAAGGCATGGTAGACTGTTGACCTTACAGATGTCACCTTCTAGCTTGGCTCCTTCTTTCTTCCATGTCTGTAGTTCTTCTCTTGTGACTAGTGTTTGTTCTGCTTTGAGCCGATCCATTGGTGTTCTACCAATATTTATACAGTCTGTAGGATCCTCTAGTACAGCTAAAGAGAGATCTTGTAGAATCTTTTTCCTCTGTGCTCTGGTCGTGACCATAGCCATATGGTATTCAGATTCTTCCACTTTCATCAAAGCAGCTTCTTTAGCTTTCTAGTCAGCATAGGCATTTCCTCTGGCAATTTCTGTGGTCTGGGGTCCATGGGCTTGGACCTTCAAGATAGCAACTTCTCTTGGCCTGGACAGGGCAAACATCAGTCTGCGGACACATTCTGCATTTTTGACTGGAGTTCCTGCTGCTGTGATGAACCCTCTGTTTGCCCATATGACTCCGAAATCGTGAGCGATGCCGTAAGCATATCGATAGTCTCTGTATACATCCACTGTAGCGTCCTCGGCGTAGCTACAGGCTTCAGCTAATGCCACAAGTTCTGCTTCTTGGGCGGACATCCGGGCAGGGAGTGCTGCAGCTTTGATCACTGACATAGAAGTGGTTACAGCATAGCCTGTATGAAAGGTACCCTTTTCATCAGCAAATCGTGAGCCGTCTGTAAACAGGATGTAGTCTGGACTTTCAAGCGGGTGTTCAGAGACATTATCCAGCGTGACAGTTTCTTTCTCCATCTCCTGGCAGAAGTCATGATATGCGACTTCATTCTCTTCACTATCCCCCCTTGAAAGTGGAAGAAGTGTAGCTGGGTTGAGGGTAGTACATCTGTGAAGAGTCACATTGTCAGGAATCAGGAGTGAGCACTGGAGACGCAGGTGACGTTGGTGAGAGAGGTGCTTTGGTTGAGTTAGCTTGAGTATGGCTGCTATGTCATAGGGTGCAAAGACTTTAGTTTTATGACCCAGGACAATGTCAGCAGTCTTGTCAAGAAGTAACTGTGTAGCGTGTACAGCCCTAAGACAGGTGGGAGATGCGCGGGCCACAGAATCCAGTCTTGCTGAATAATAGCCAACAGGGCGTTGCCTTGTACCATGCCTTTGGGTAAGAACTCCAGCCGCGTGTCCAGCATTCTCTGATACATAGAGATAAAATGGCTTAGTGTAGTTGGGATGCCCAACGCAGGGGCTGAGGCAATCTGGTCTTTAAGCATTTTAAAAGACAGTCTCATGTACTTGAACTGATCTGGATTGTCACATTGATGAAAGGAAGTCCCGTGTTTAAGTCCATCATAAAGGGGTTGCATAGTCCTTGAAGCATCAGGTATCCATTGTCTGCAGTAAGTAATTAGTCCCAGAAACTTCTGAAGATCTGTGAACGTCTTGGGAAATGGCATCTGTTGTATAGCAGTCTTCCGGTCTTCTGTGAGATGTCTGGCACCCTTAGAGATACAATGGCCAAGAAAGATGACCTGTGACCGGCAGAATTGTAGTTTAGAGCGGGAAACTCTACAATCCAATTCTGATAGATGCTTGAGAAGTGACACAGAGAAGGCACGGCACTGATCCTCAGTTACAGCACACAGTAATAAATCATCAACATACTGCAAAAGGGTCACATCAGAATTTGCAACAATCCAAGGTAAAAGGCACATCGTAAGACAACGTGTAAATTGATTGGGGCTATTCTGAGCACCTTGTGGCATAACCGTCCAAGTATATTAGGCACCCTTAAAAGTGAACGCAAATAAATACTGACAGTCTGGGTGCAGAGGTACGCTGAAAAATGCGTTTGTCAAATCGACCACAGTAAACCACCCTGTCTCATTGGGAATATTAGACAACAGAGTGTGTGGGTTGGGTACAACAGGTGTCTCTAACTCTGTGGCAGCATTAACAGCTCTGAGATCTTGAACTAGGCGGTATCTTGGGGGATCTCCTGGGGCTGATTTCTTTTTGACCAGATAAAGGGGTGAATTGCAAGGGGAAACACAGCATATTAGTGCTCCGCTTTGTAACAAACTGTCAATTTGGGCCTGGAGACCTACTTCTTGGGCTGATTTCAAGGGATACTGTGATACTCTGGGAAGAGGCACACCTGGCTTCAGGTAGATCCTTACTGGATCTACAGGGAGTTTACCCACATCATCTGGCCCTTTCGACCATAATTTATCAGGGACTGTTAAAAGCTCCGGATGGTCTACATCAGATTCATCAGCGCATGGCATAGAGAGCATCACAGTGGGGAGTGCCCGTAGGAGGCAAGTCTCTTCACACCCTTCTGGGGAATTTGGTTTTGTCAGGGTGAGAGTGATACCTCCTTCTCCATCATAATTTATGGCGGCCTTTAATTTATTCAACAAATCACATCCCAATAAATTGATTGGACAGGTTTTTGACAACACAAACTGGTTGTAAATTTCTGGTAAAGGTCCTACCGGTAGAGAAATGGTCAGAGTATGAGTAGGGGGTAATCCATCTATTCTACACCCACCAGGGTAAGGACATCATCAGAAAAATGCAGGGTGTGATCAGGTGGTATATCAGATATTTTAACAATAGAGTTGGCCGCCCCAGTGTCCACCATGAATTTAATAGGGGCCCCTGCGACATCTAGAATTACAGATGTAGAAAACCCCTGGTTTGAACTGACCATCACGGTAGAATCTGGTTGGCCACACCTTCATTGTAGATTTATGTGCTGCAGGTTTTGGTTTTGAGGGTGCCCGGCCAGGCACTTGGATTGGGGGGGTATGACCGTTTCTTTGGATGTGACCGAGCTGGCCACAACGCCAACAGCTCAAATACTGGCTTTGTTGGCCACGTTGATTGCCAAAATGCTGATTGGATCTACTATTGGACCGGGACGGATTCACAATAGGGTTTGGTTGCTGTTGCATATGCTGTGGCTGAAAGAACTGTGGCTGCTGCTGCAAAGGGCAGTATTCCTGCTGCCACTGTTGGTTTGGAGATACATATACAGGGTTTTGGCTTTGTTGGAGCATGGGCTGTGGTAAGGGCTGCGCTGGTGTGTTTGTATACACCAATGCTGGGGTATTCTTTTCAGATTTTGGGGCTGGATGTTTTACCAGGTTTTTCTGAAAACGTTTAACAACCAGGATAGCATCTTTGGCAGGAAGATTTATGATCTCGGGTCGAGTGAACATCACCATGTCCTTAAGATCTGTTTGCAGACCTTCAATAAAGGAAGTGGTTAAGAGGGTGGCTTGTGATTTATTAGTTGCAGTGAACCCGAGATCTAGAAAGACTTGTTGGAGCCTGGCATAATATTTTTCAGCAGATTCCCCTTCCTCCTTCAGATTAGTTGCTTGTTCCACCAATTGATCTTGGGCCCATCTTTTTAAAGCGGCACAATACTGTTCTCCACTTTGGAAAGTGGTGTCATCAGTGCCTGGGGACATTAGGAAATGGGGTTCCATTAAGGGCCAAAAACTGTCTCCTGCTTTTACTTTGGTGAGATTAACAAGGTCCTTCCGGGCAGCTGAATACAACTGGTGGACCTATAGTATTTCCCTATAAAATTGCATAGGGTTAATTTCGGGATCTGGCAGGCGGTGGATTAATGCCGCTGACTGGGTGGGGTTGAAGGGGACATATTTGGGTGTGAGCTGTTCCTTGTCAGGTTCGGAGTCTACTGAATACTCCGAACGGCTTTCTCCGTCAGTCTTGACCGACACATGAGGTGCTGTTGGCAAGGGAACCAAGTCCTCCCGCTGAGCTGTTGCTACTGCATGATAGACAGCAAGTTCTCTGTCCAACACTAACCTGACCTCCTCCAAATGCAAATTAGAACCTCTGACTGTAGACATTATGCTTTCAACAATCACCCTTGCAGCTTTCTCCACAGGAAAACCAAATAAACCAGCAGATATCAAGGGCAGTGAAACACTTCTTTGGGTCAGCAAGGTAACATACAGATTAGAGACATAAACAATTGAACGGTTTACACAATCCCCGAGAACACATTCAGAATCCCGGGGATGCATGGGATCAAATCGTGGGCCTACAGCATGAACAATATAGGCTGCCGGAAGGGCACCTCCTCGAGTTACACCAATATGACCAGGTTCAACACAACCATGCTGTCTGACATATTCATCTAATTCTTCCTGGATTATCTGACCACCCTGCAAAACCATTTGCCGTGCCCCACCCCCAGCATGATGCAAATTTGAATTAGCCGGATTCACATACACCCCTGTCTCCTGTGTCAACAAATCTCCCGTCCCTATCCTAAACAAAATCTGAGCCCCTCCTGGCGTAGCAAGCATCTGAACATATCGTGGCTTAAACAACTCCGGACGGGTCCGTGATCATTCGGAATAAGGCTCAATGGAGCGTGGCGTCAGACTTGCCGGTGGGGAGAGAGACAGCATTGCAGGTATAGGAGGGGCCAGGGGTATGGGTGTGGATAACAGCTCCTGAGTCTGCTCGGTTGTTCTCTGCTGTACAGGAGGCACATAGTAACCTCCTCCGGGAGTTAAAACAGGGAGGCTTGGGACAGGCTTATGGCCGTGACTCAGATATGGGCGGTGAGCTGCACAATTATTACAACCATCTCTCCAGTCTGTGTTTTGGTAGCCACACTGGTAATATGTGCAGATGGCTGGGTCGTATGGGGGTGGTTTCTCAATTGGTACTTCTGGATAGACGGGGGCAGGAGTGGGCAGAATCAATGTGGGGGTTGTGGGGGATAGCTCTACTAACTGTGAGGTGGATGCTGGAACAGAGGGAACTAATGCCGATATGGGCAGCACAGGAAGAGTTAAGGAATTCCGGCTAGTAGGTGGGATCGCAGCATCTATAAGCAGCTCTGAGACAGGGGGAATAGAATGGGGATCAGGTTGTGAGGCAGCAACAAAACAACCTGCCGGAGGACCCTCAGATCCTTACTCAGACTTGGGTAACATATAGTAAAACACAACATCCCCTTGCTCATCCTCTTCTTCAACCTCAATATATCCTTCTAATAGCAATGCTTGTGATACTCTGCCAAATAGTTCCGCATCATTCAACAATCTCCTGTCTTTTAACTTGCCCTTTTTTACTTTCAGTGCTGTTGCCATAGTGACGGTTGTAACCGACCTCCTTTTGGTAATTCTAACATTTTAAAAATCTCCGGGACATGACATACAGCTTTCTTCCCTTCTCTCTCTGCAACTAACTCTAACACAGTCTGTGAACCTTCAGGCCTCTCAGCTTTCTGTCTCCTCCATCTGAACATTTTTACTATCTTGGTGGTGTCTGGATTACACTAATTTATGATTATGCAGTGTGCGTTACAGCCCAGCCAGAACTTAAGGCTCCACCTCTATACTAGCTGCTCCCTCAGCTATATAGTAATAAGGGTATCCTGTGATATGGAGGAGGGGTACAAAATGTATTCCCTCCGGACTTGATCAGCTGCACCAAATTTAATGTCCTAATCCATATCTTCAGCCATGGGAACCCCCTAATAAGGGTATCCCGTGATATGGAGGAGGGGTACAAAAGGTATTCCCTCCGGACTTGAGCAACTGTATCAAATTTAATGTCCTAATCCCTATCTTCAGTCACGGGAACCCCCCAGACCGGGTCAGTCTAACTAGCTATATCCGGCCACCACCGTCTTTCCTGCCCTAACAACCATCCTCTGGATCCCGTGTGACACTCTTGATCGATCGACACCTCAGGGCTGGGATCGTGCTCTGAGCTCCAGCGAGCATCACCCCTGAATCACAATCAGGTACCCTTTTAACACCGATTAGGACACACAGCCCGTCACTCCCTCCTCTCCAAACCAACCACAATGGTAGTGAATACACAGTATGTAACACTCACCCGCGTGATGGAGATGATCAGTCTACTTGGAGAGGAGAGAGATCTCAGTCCGCGACATCCAAAGCATCGGTATTGCTAGGTCGGTAATGCATCCGAGAAAGGAGCCCCACGCTGGTGTGCCAACTGTCAAGGGAGGAATTTGAGTGAAGACTGCTAATGGAGTCTCCGTTTGGGATATTCAGGGACGGTGCCGTATTAGCTGTATATCAGTGCCGATATTTCAATGTATCAGACAATGAATACATGAGACATGTTCTCCTTGAGCCAGCGTCATCAACTGAACTCGTGTATTGCAAGACACCCAATTATACAGTTTGCATCTCTAACCTTGAAGCTAGACAGGGAGTACTTTTACTCCTTAATTTCTCACAGCGCAGTTTGTTTCTTGTACATTCTTTCTGGATCTACAGGGAGTTTACCCACATCATCTGGCCCTTTCGACCATAATTTATCAGGGACTGTTAAAAGCTCCAGATGGTCTACATCAGATTCATCAGTGCATGGCATAGAGAGCATTACAGTGGGGAGTGCCCGTAGGAGGCAAATCTCTTCACACCCTTCTGGGGAATTTGGTTTTGTCAGGGTGAGAGTCATCAACTGAGCAGAGCATGTCTGACTGCAACCAATCATGGATGCCAGGACTGCCGGTGGGTGGGGGAAGCAGTGCATATATAATGAAGGATAATGTGCGGCCCCGGAGGAGAATGAGCAGACCTGGAAGCAGTTACAGCTGCACCTGAGACTCAATAAGTATAACGTGCCTGCTATATATTTTTTTCTTTATTTTTACTTTATTTTTTTTTATTACTTGAGTGCTGAATCTGGATCAATACCCAGAATTCCCTGAGAATTCTGGGCCCGACACTCGGGTACCTTTAAACTTGCGCACATCCAGACTTTTATAGTCTGCCCATCTCTACTCAGGATGCAAAAAGTAAGCCCTCACACAACCCCAGATGCTGAAAAATGAGAATACTATGGATCTTGGAAAATGGTGCCAAAAGCGCATTTTGTTTTTGACTAATTTCTGAACTTTTTTCACCATTTAAGTATAAAAAAATAAACATGTTTGGTATCTACAAACTAGACAGATCTGTAGAATCATACTGCTCGGTCAATTTTACCATATGGTGAACGTGGTAAATAACAAAAAAAACCATTGTGGAATTGCTACTGATAAGACTTTGCAGCTTCACATTCTGGCTTCATTATGTTTGGTTAACTCCTTCATGACCATACAACTTTGAATTATATTATGGGTCTATGCGATGGCTACATAGACAGACAGATTATTATGCAACTACATCTATATTTTGATTATTTATATACACAGATATTCTTATTACGTTTGAACAAACAAGCTACAGCTCAGTGCCACCTCCACACAATATGATAGGTGACACGTTTGTACAAGCATCTGTGATAGGTCGCGTAGGTTCTGCAATGTTGGTGGAATGGGTCGCATACACCTGCTGTTTGATGTGACCTTACAGAAAGAAGTCCAATGGGGTCAGGTCAGGTGAGCGTGGAGGCCACTCCACGCAGCCACCGTACCCAATAACTTGTAGGAAGGTCTCCATGAGGTATCGCTTCACATCCGCAGCATTGTCAGTTTTACAAGTTCTAATCATAGCATTTCTGTATGCAAGGTGTCGATTCTTATTGAATTGATGATGCCCTACAACTTTGCAATTCCCTTTTTTTTCTCTATGTCGTTCCGTTTTCGAGATAAAAATGCTAACTTCATTGTTTTCCACCAGGTGGCGCTATAGCTGGGTTCATTGCGTAACGCATGGCTACTTTACTATACCTAGACACCACTTCTATGCCTATAGCTGCCGCCGTTCTCAAGTTAATGGCGGTGGACAGGGTGGGAGCATGTCTGACTGCAACCAATCATGGATGCCAGGACTGCCAGTGGGTGGGGGAAGCAGTTCATATACAGTTAGGTCCAGAAATATTTGGACAGTGACACAATTTTCGCGAGTTGGGCTCTGCATGCCACCACATTGGATTTTAAATGAAATCTCTACAACAGAATTCAAGTGCAGATTGTAACGTTTAATTTGAAGGTTTGAACAAAAATATCTGATAGAAATTGTAGGAATTGTACACATTTCTTTACAAACACTCCACATTTTAGGAGGTCAAAAGTAATTGGACAAATAAACCAAACCCAAACAAAATATTTTTATTTTCAATATTTTGTTGCGAATCCTTTGGAGGCAATCACTGCCTTAAGTCTGGAACCCATGGACATCACCAAACGCTGGGTATCCTCCTTCTTAATGCTTTGCCAGGCCTTTACAGCCACAGCCTTCAGGTCTTGCTTGTTTGTGGGTCTTTCCGTCTTAAGTCTGGATTTGAGCAAGTGAAATGCATGCTCAATTGGGTTAAGATCTGGTGATTGACTTGGCCATTGCAGAATGTTCCACTTTTTTGCACTCATGAACTCCTGGGTAGCTTTGGCTGTATGCTTGGGGTCATTGTCCATCTGTACTATGAAGCGCCGTCCGATCAACTTTGCGGCATTTGGCTGAATCTGGGCTGAAAGTATATCCCGGTACACTTCAGAATTCATCCGGCTACTCTTGTCTGCTGTTATGTCATCAATAAACACAAGTGACCCAGTGCCATTGAAAGCCATGCATGCCCATGCCATCACGTTGCCTCCACCATGTTTTACAGAGGATATGGTGTGCCTTGGATCATCTGCCGTTCCCTTTCTTCTCCAAACTTTTTTCTTCCCATCATTCTGGTACAGGTTGATCTTGGTCTCATCTGTCCATAGAATACTTTTCCAGAACTGAGCTGGCTTCATGAGGTGTTTTTCAGCAAATTTAACTCTGGCCTGTCTATTTTTGGAATTGATGAATGGTTTGCATCTAGATGTGAACCCTTTGTATTTACTTTCATGGAGTCTTCTCTTTACTGTTGACTTAGTGACAGATACACCTACTTCACTGAGAGTGTTCTGGACTTCAGTTGATGTTGTGAACGGGTTCTTCTTCACCAAAGAAAGTATGCGGCGATCATCCACCACTGTTGTCATCCGTGGACGCCCAGGCCTTTTTGAGTTCCCAAGCTCACCAGTCAATTCCTTTTTTCTCAGAATGTACCCGACTGTTGATTTTGCTACTCCAAGCATGTCTGCTATCTCTCTGATGGATTTTTTCTTTTTTTTCAGCCTCAGGATGTTCTGCTTCACCTCAATTGAGAGTTACTTAGACCGCATGTTGTCTGGTCACAGCAACAACTTCCAAATGCAAAACCACACACCTGTAATCAAGCCCAGACTTTTTAGCTACTTCATTGATTACAGGTTAACGAGGGAGACGCCTTCAGAGTTAATTGCAGCCCTTAGAGTCCCTTGTCCAATTACTTTTGGTCCCTTGAAAAAGAGGAGGCTATGCATTACAGAGCTATGATTCCTAAACCCTTTCTCCGATTTGGATGTGAAAACTCTCATATTGCAGCTGGGAGTGTGCACTTTCAGCCCATATTATATATATAATTGTATTTCTGAACATGTTTTTGTAAACAGCTAAAATAACAAAACTTGTGTCACTGTCCAAATATTTCTGGCCCTGACTGTATAATGAAGGATAATGTGCAGCCCCGGAAGAGAATGAGCAGACCTGGAAGTAGTTACAGCTGCACCTGAGACTCAATAAGTATAACGTGCCTGCTATATATTTTTTTTCTTTATTTTTACTTTATTTTTTTTATTACTTGAGTGCTGAATCTGGATCAATACCCAGAATTTCCTGAGAATTCTGGGCCCGACACTCGGGTACCTTTGAACTTGCGTACGTCCAGACTTTTACAGTCTGCCCATCTCTACTCAGGATGCAAAAAGTAAGCCCTCACACAACCCCAGATGCTGAAAAATGAGAATACTATGGATCTTGGAAAATGGTGCCAAAAGGGAAATTTGTTTTAGGCCTGCAACACACATCCGTGCCTCCGGTACGTGTTTGGCATTTTTTACACGTACCGGAGACACGTGCTTATGTTGACACAGTCCTTTTAATATAAATAGCCTCACGTCAGTGTTTTGGCACGGAGCGTGTGTCCGTTCCGTGCCTACGTTTGACCGTGCCGAAAAAGCGCTGACATGTCCGTTTTCCCCCGGCATAACGTCCTCACGGATCCATTAAATCCTATGGGTCCGTGTTTGCACGTACGTGATACGGATGGCCTCCGTATGCTATCCGTGTGGTCCGTGTCCGTGTTTTAAAAATCAAGGTTGTTACAATTTCAAATACTTTCAGGTGGCGTAGCTAACATATTTTTTTTGCTCAAAACTTACTTTGCATTTGCAGAAGGAGTGAGCAAGCAAGCAGTTGTAGTTCTGTGTAGTGAAAGAACTTTTTTGACCACAATTTCTGCTTCCAAATATAATAATGGCTCCACGGGTGGACACGGAGAAACTGATATCAGCTGTCGAGACTCACCCACCATTATGGGATACACGTGTTGATGGTTACCATGACAGACTGACAGTTGACCGCCATTGGCTTCAAGTTGCTGAGGAAGTGTACCCCAATAATGCATGGGATAGATGTTTGCCTTCAAAGCGTGCTAAATATGGTAAGTGTTTTTATTTTTTTTGCGAGGTTTTTTTTTAATATATATTTCTTTTTTTTTTATAATTTCAAACTGTGAATGTTTTGTTATTGTAATGTTCTTTTTTAGTAAAATTAACTTTGTGAAGAATTGTTATATGTAATAATCTATTTATTGAGTTAATGTTAAATTTTTATAAATGTTACCTAACTTTACAAAACTTCAAAAATTCAAAGTAAACTTTAATTTGTAATATTATTTTGAATTCTTCATGAAGTTAATTAATTAACAGATAAAACTGTCATGTGAATTTCAATTCCATGTTTTATTAGTCTAATTTTTGTATCCCAATTTCTAATCATGTTTGGTTAATTCTGGATGTTTTTTTTTTATTTTTTTATTTTTTTTTCATAACATTTCAATATCATGACCTAAATTAATAAAATAATATTTCTAAATTTTTTGTACAAATTTTTCTTGTTTATAAAAAAACCTACCTTTTTAAAATCTATATCACAATTACTTCCAAGATAATTCCAGAGAAATATTATTTTGTTATGTGTGAATGTATAAAAATGCTTTTTAGTGAAGAATATCTTAAATAATGTATTTTCCTCTAATGTATTAGTCCACCTTTATTATTTAAAATTGTATATTACATTTAGCAAACATTATTATCATTAATGTGTGCAGAATTATGCTGAATGTTGCAAGTGACATATTTTTTTAAATTCAACAGTTGACTTGGTAAAAAGGCGTTGGCGTTCAGCACGTGATCAGTACCGAAGGGAGTACAACCCT
Source organism: Anomaloglossus baeobatrachus (assembly GCF_048569485.1). Classification (NCBI taxonomy): domain Eukaryota; kingdom Metazoa; phylum Chordata; class Amphibia; order Anura; family Aromobatidae; genus Anomaloglossus; species Anomaloglossus baeobatrachus. The sequence goes on along the minus strand of NC_134354.1, from coordinate 567,916,257 downwards.
ATACCATCCTCATCCAGCCAAGGCCGCAAACGCAGATATGTTTACTATGAACAAATAAGCTTCCTAGCACCCATCTTAGAAGTAACACAGTAAGTTTTTTGTTATATATATTTTTTTTTTTTTTTGTTTTTAAATTTTTCTTTTAAATTTCTTTATTTTCTGAAGGTAATTTTAAAAATATTAATTTAATGATTGTAATATGTTATCTAATTTAATATAGAACGGAGGATAATCTAGACGATTCTGATGAACAACCAACAGCTGGACCCTCTGCTACAGCCACCTCAGCATCAGAACAAGAACCTGGCAGAGAAGACAGTGAAAATCAAGAGATTCAACATGATGCAGCAGCAGCAACTGAATCACATGAGGGTGGGACAGAGAGTGCACAAACCAACACCCAAGGCTCATCAACACAACAAACAACCACACCAGCAACACAATCAACACAAACAAATGTACTTCCACGTTTTGCACCACAACCTCTCCGTGCAAGAAGAATCCGCAGACCTGAGGAAATGAGATCCTTACCGGAAATAATTGACACACGCATTATTCACATAATGAACACTTTAATTCCAGAAACAGATGCCGAGCGTTTTTGTCGGTCTTTATCTACTAGCTTAACCAAAATTGCATCCGATAGGCAGGAACGTGTACGTGCTGCTATGCTGACCCTACTTTCAGCTAGTCAGGCAGAACAGGAACCAGTGAGAGTTTATGAGGCCATAGAAAATTGGCGTACCATTATGCAACAACATACAGTCCCAAACACAACAGACAATCAAAATACCATTTCAACACAAACAACAATGGCAACAGTAATTGTCACTAATCCAGTATTACAACAATCTGGTCAACCTTCTATTGCTTCAAGTACGGTATTCCCAACACCAATTAGACAAGGGTATGTTTCAACCAATACTGGCGCCTTAAGCACTGTACAAAGTGCAACCTCACAGCAACCCATAAACTATATGAATTTACAACCCACTCCAAGTACTAGTTACTTTACTCAACCCACAAATATTGGTGCTTTACCTAACTTGTTTCCTGGTTCAACATACCCACAATCATTCATGATGCCTCATTATCCAATCTCAACTATGTTACCTACACCACACTTACAAACATCAGTCAACTATCCTCAAGGTCAACAACATACACACACACAATACCCACTTACCCATGTAGACCCACAGGTGTACTCAACAACAGGCAATGTGTTGGGCCAAACAAGCATGCAACAGACTGTTCCACACACTACTGTAGTTAGTAATAGGAATGTTGTTCAGCAAACAACTGCTTCCATTCCTGAAAATACTATTTCTGAGGCCACCGAAAACAACATACTCAGCAACACTCAGGTTACTTCCCTAGAAGATCTTGTAGACTTATGATACACATTTTTGTTAATCTTTACATTCAACCAACAAATATGATGAATGGGCAAAAAAAAAAAAACATTGGGTTTGCCAAAAATGTTTAAACTCAGAGTCTTAAAAATACAAAAAAAGGCATGTGTGATTATATTTTGTGCCGGATGACATATATGTTTTATGCCATGGATATGTTTAATTTTTTATGAACACATTTGTACCAAACCAATTTGATGGGTAGATGAGTTCTTATATTCTAAAAACAAAGTTTACAATTATTATGTCTATGTAAATGTCCAACATGAGACCAACATAATTGGTCGAAAATTTAACAACATTGTAAGCAATGCAAACATTTTTGCAAGTGTACTATTTTAAGTAAAGTATATGAAAAAATTTTTAAGAAAAAAAACAAATGTTAATTTTGTAAAAGTTTCCTGAAGATGAGCAAGAATTTTTTTTTTATTTGGAAACTAAAAAAGAACATCATTACTTTTTGGAATAATAGGCATATTATTAATAAAAAAATATGTTTTAAAAATAAATATTCAGTTTCTTTTTTTAATGTATATATAATATTGCATTTTTTCCATAGACGATTAACATTATTAATTTTGTAATTTTAAACGAAAAAAAAATCATGATACTAACACAGAAATTTACAAACACATACATACAACATTCAGAAATCCATGTTGTTAACAGAAATGTAAGTTGTAGATTAACGCATTTTCACTTTAATACAAGTAAGCTTTAAGCTCTTAGATTTTTTAAACTAAGTAAACATTTTCGTCTAAGTGAAAAAAACTACATTGTCAATCAAAAATTGCCATTAAAATTTTAACAAACATCATTATTATTATTAGCATCAAAACAATTAAAGTAATCAGTAAATAATTTTCTAATTTGTAATCCAGATGTCACGGAATTATGAGACAGGTTCACCTGTTGGATTAACAACATGGTTTATCTGAAATTCATCATCAACATAAGTTCCTCCTTCATGTATCCGACAGAAATTGTGAAGCACTATGGTAGCCTTGATGCCAGATTTGACAGAGTTTGGCTGCAACTGAATAGTTGTGTGATAAATGCGCCATTTGTTAGATAATATACCAAATGCACACTCCACATAACGTCTTGCTTTAGTTAGCCGATAATTAAAGTACTGTTTCCTGTCATCAATTGATCTCCTTGGATATGGTCGCATAACATGTTTGGATAATGCAAATCCTGCATCTGCTACCATGACATATGGTGCCAACGGTCCAGATGTACCAGGTAGGGCAACTGGGGGTGGGATCAATAATGAATTTTCTTGCAGGCGTTGGGCTAATCTTGATGAACGGAAAATACGGGCATCTGAGGCACTACCATAGGCCCCAATGTCAGCATAAATAAAACGGTATTCTGTGTCAACCAATGCCAAAATAACAACCGAAAAAAACTTATGAAAATTGAAATAACGGGAACCAGAGTTTGGTGGTTTTTTAACTCTGAAATGCTTGCCATCCAAAGCTCCTATGCAGTTAGGAAAGTCCACAGAGTCCTTGAAGCCCTTAGAGATTTTCAACCAATCTTGTCTGTTTGGCTGAGGCATCATTTGGTCTTTTAAATGTTGCCATATCATGTCGCATGTGTGACGTACTATAACGGCAATGGTTGATCTCCCCAACAAAAAATCAAAATGTAACGCACTAAAAGATTGACCAGTCGCCAAGAATCTATGAAAACAAGACAAACAATGATTTTCAATTATCAATATGTTTTTTTAAAGAAAAGCAAACCAAAAAAACCACAAACATTGATTAAAAACAGAGATTAGATCAAGAAATATCAATTACACATTTCAATGTGAAACCTAACACATTTAAAAAAGAATACAAAAAAAATATTATACCTCAGAGTCACCATAAATCTCTCCTCAGGGGAAATGGAAAGCCGCATCCAAGTGTCCTGATGTTGCAAATGAGGTCGTAAAATATTTAGTAAGTAATCAAAACTCTCAACTGACAAACGGCAGTATGAAAAAAACTTATCTGGGAAATTCCGTAACTCAAAAAATAAAGTATGGAAATGACCATGCATAGGCCGCATCATGATTAGTGGATGCACCCACAATCTGTTTCTTCTTACATTATCATATTGCAACATGTGCCGTCTAACGCCAAAACGACGAGATATAATCCAACATAAAAACACTAAGGCCTCCGTGGATAATGGCATTGCCAAAAATTTGTCACAACACATAGGTGCTCCAAGGCAGAATACAAGCAGGAAACAGTTTATAGGTAACTTATATTTATGTCCTAATCACATACACCTATGTGTCATTTAATTCCAACTGATCACACCATTATCTCAATGTGTGAAACATGTTAAACACGCACAAAAAACGGACTGCTCACGGAACACACACTGACGTATTTCACGCACAGGAAAACGCACACACGTACACACGTTTGACACACGATATGCATACAGACACTACACGGAGGGGAAAAACGGACAGAAAATACGGAACACGGACACAAAAAACGGACTACATCACACGTACGTTTTTTAAACGTGAGTGTGGCAGAAGCCTTAGACAAATTTCTGAACTTTTATCACCATTTAAGTATAAAAAAATAAACATGTTTGGTATCTACAAACTAGACAGATCTGTAGAATCATACTGCTCGGTCAATTTTACCATATAGTGAATGTGGTAAATAACAAAAAAAAACATTGTGGAATTGCACTTTTTTTTGCAATGTCACCGCACTTTTTTCCCATTTTGCAGTATAATATGTGGCAGAAGGAGTAGTGTATTTCAAATTACAACTCGTCCCGCAAAAAAATAAAACCTCATATGGCTATAATGACAAAAAAAAGTTATAGCGCCTGCAAAAAAGGGAGAAAAAAATTAAAATGAAAAACGGAAAATTGATGGGTGGTTAAAGGGTTAATGTCCAAATCTTTCTTTATGGAAAAAGTAAAAATTTACATTGTGACCTAAAGTCTCATTGCAAATTTTGCTGAACTTTTTTCCTTATTTCTGGAATTACATGACATAGTTAAAATTTACAAGCTTTGAAGATATGTCAATTGAGCTCTGATCAGCACATTGCACAAATGTAGGAAGACATAACTATAAAACTCTTAAGCACAAATCACGTATATGTACATCAGTGCTGGGGTCCCCATATGGTAAAAAGAAAAAAGGAGCTGAACTCCCTCTAGATGTGGCAGATCTGCAATATTACATAGTAGACATTTGGCTCTGACAGCAGTGGCCAGATCTGAGCTCCAGTCACTAATGTGTAATGCCAAGGTAGTGATGGGATGATCAGACTGCAGGCCAGCAAACGCAGTTTGCCTGGCACACTTTGCGCTAGGCGTAACACCACCGTACACCTTTAAGGGCCGGAGTACTTTTCACCCACCTTCCGGTCCTGGAAGGAGGGACTTTGGCAGAGCCCTTCCCAGGTGACAACAGCAGGATGGCTGGTGGCTGGGCACACACAGTCCACAGTCAGAGCAAGTGCACCAAAACCAGTAAGGAAGGAAAATAGTAACCATTACACAGGTATAAGGGGACGCTAGGGACAAAGCCAAAACCAAAACCAAAAGACCAGAGCAGAGAACAAACCAGCAGCAATACAAACTACTAACCTTCCTACCCAGGCACACCTGAAAATAATCAGCATTGACCAGAGGATGTGGTGGGTTTAAATATCAAAACACGACAAGAGTGAGCACCTGCACTACCTCCGCCGCCCCCCCGGAGGCGACACCCCACCCCTCATGGCCAATGAGGGGCGATAGGTGACCCAACAGAGAGCTAGAGCATATCCAGGAGTTCGAAGGACTTGCCTGAGTGCAGAGGCATGAGAAGGATTATCCCCCCTGACCCCTGATACCTGCCATAACACCCACTACTATGCAAACTACCAGACCAGACAGTTACCCCTATCTTGAGGAGAGAACTCCACACTCTCACCATGCGGTTTGTGAGGAAACAGAATGAAAATCAACAATTAACTTATCTGCATGGAAAGGCCCCTTAGGAACCGACAACCTCTCTTCCGGCCCATATACTTTCCAATGGATTAAATATTGAACGGAATTTTGCACTTTCAATTATTTGTTCAACTTCATATTCCTCCTGATTATCAACCAGGACAGGACCAGGAGAGGGATGAGAAACCATGAGTTATAAGGGCTTTTTTAGGAGTGATCTATGAAAGACATTTGGAATCTTGACACTAGCCGGAAGCTTCACCCTGAAAACAACTGGGTTAACCACCTCTAAAATGGGAAAAGGTTCAATAAACCTAGGGGCAAATTTAAAGCAGGGCACCTTGAGCTTTAAATTTTTAGTGGACAGCCATACCGATCCCCAATCACGAAGTCCTCCCCCTGAGACCAATATTTATCAGCCGCAACCTTCTGACCAACGATGCTGCTCGAGAATGCCCTCCCACACTGCCCTCAATCTATTAGTCGTCTTAGAAACTCCTGGAATCTCCTCCCACCCTTTGAGGAAAGCTGGAAACCTGGGATGAAACCCAAAGTTACTAAAAAAAGGAGATGTACCCAAAGACTCATGATGTCTATTATTAAGAGCAAATTCCACCAAAGGTAGATAAGACTCCCATTTGAGTTGATTATGAGAACAGATGCATCTGAGATAAGATTCTAGTGACTGGTTAGTTCTCTCCAAAAGACCATTTGACTGAGGGTGGTATGCAGAAGAAAACGACAGTTCTTTCCCAATCTGACCACAAAAGGCCTTCCAAAACCTGGAAATAAACAGTGAACACCGATCAGACACAATATTAACAAGGATCGATCCCATGCAACCTAACTAGATTATTCATAAACACATTTACCATATCATGGGATGAAGGCAATTGAGGGAGAGGGATAATAAGATGACACTGGTGGGAGAAACAATCAGCAATAACCCAGATGACAGTCATACCCTCAGAGGCGAGGAGATCAGTAGTTTACCAGCCTGGGTGGACCGTGGCACCTTACTCCTGGTGCACACCTCACAGGACTGAATAAAGGCCTCAACATCCTGGTGTAAAGAAGTCCACCAAAAACCCTGTTTAACCAAATGTGTGGTTCTTTTCACCCTGGGTGGACAGCCAAAAACAAATTTTGACAGCCTTGGATCATATGGAGCCTAAAGCCGGCGTCACACGGTACGATATATCAGGCGATATGTCGTCGGGGTCACGGATTCCATGACGCACATACGGCATCGTTAGAGATATCGTATCGTGTGACACCTCTGAATGACTGTGAACGAGCAAAAATAGTCACCTTATCGTTGCTCATTGACACGTAGTTCATTTTCAAAATGTCAGTCCTCCTTCTGTGCTCCGGTTGTTCATCGTTCCCGAGGCAGCACATGTCGCTCCGTGTGACACCCCAGGAATGACGAACACAGCTTAACTGCGTCCCGCCGGCAATGCGGCAGGAAGGAGGTGGGCGGGATGTTACGTCCCGCTCATCTCCGCCCCTCCGCTTCTATTGGGCGGCCGCTGAGTGACGTCGCTGTGATGCCGAACATCCTTCCCCCTTTAGGAAGAGGATGTTCGCCGCCCACAGCGAGGTCGTATGGATGGTAAGTACGTGTGACGGGGGTTGCCGACTTTGTGCGACACGGGCAACAAATTGCCCGTTTCGTACAAACGATGGGGGCGGGTACGCTCGCTCGTGCGATCGCACGATAGATCGTCCCATGTGACACCGGCTTAAGGTTGACAGGCACAAACAACTTATCTTGTGGGTGTTAGTAGGGGCCAAATGTTGTGATTTAACTATTTCCCATTCAACATTGATAGTAGCAATCATCATTCCCAGAGGAAAAATATGGGGCGGACTAACCTCCTCTTGCTGGACGGGACACAGTCTCTGGCCTCAAACACACATCCGTGAAAAACACGCACGTGTATTACGTTCCATTTTTCGGGTCCATTTTCCGTTTTTAAGTCCGTTTTTATGGTACGTGTGTCATCCGAGTGAATTGCGTATGCTAGCCGTGTATGCGTGTTGAATGTCCGTGTGTGCGTGAGATACGTAAGTGACATGTCCGTGTGTTTCCCGTGTGAAATGTTCCATGTGTGATGCACAATGACGTTGATACATGTCGGCTGACAGCAGACAGCGACGCGCGATGAGAATGAACTCGAGCGAACTTCATCCGACTTCATTGTCATACCGCGGCTCTGTCTGTGTCGCGTACTGATTAGCGGTCACCCGTGAAGGACTCACCGGTGACCGCTAATTCCCTGAGTGACTGAAGTGAGCAGCGCGATTAGCGCTGCCGTCACTCAGGTTACCTGCGGCTAGCTGGATCCTCCACCCGTGACCACAACTCACCTATGACTTCATCGCTGTCACTCGGGCGACTTGCAGTCACAGTTGGAGGATCCAGTGGTGGCCGCGAGTAACCTGAGTGACATCATCGCTGATCGCGCTGCTCACCTTAGTTGCTGTGTGGAGCTGACAGGAGCAGCGGTGTTCTTCTGCAGCTCTTGTCACCTTCATGTTGCAGAGCTGGAAGCGACGCGGGACCTCCGTGGATTACGCCGGACATGGATGGCTTTTTCGGGTTTAATAAAGTGGTGAACGAGGGTATTTGTTAGTGTTTATTATTCCAAATAAAGGATTTCTTCGGGTGTATGTGTTTATTTACTGTAACGTACAGATTAATCATGGAAGGTATCTCGGGCAGATGCCTGACATGATTAATCTTGGACTTAGTGGCAGCTATGGGCTGCTGCCATTAACTCCTTATTACCCCGATTGCCAATGCACCAGGGCAAATCGGGAAGAGCCGGGTAGAGTCCCAGAACTGTCGCATCTAATGGATGCGGCTATTTTGGGCCGCTGCTGGCTGATATTGTTGGGCTGTGGGGCTCCCCATAATGTGGGGCTCCCCATCCTGAGAATACCAGCCTTCAGCCGTTTGACTTTACCCTGGCTGGTATTAAAATGTTGGGAACCACACGTCGGTTTTTTTAAATTAATTATTTATTTATTTTACTGCTCGATATTGACACGCCCAACAGCGGCTGTGATTGGTTGCAGTGAGACAGCTGTCACTCAGCGTGGGGGCGTGTCTCACTGCAACCAATCATAGGCGCCGGTGGGCGGGGAAAGCAGGGAATACGAGATTGACTAATGAGCGGCCGGCTTTTTCAAAATAGTAAAAGCCGCCGGAGTATATTTTAACATCTGTGCAGCGCCGTGCCGGAGATCGGGGAACGGTGAGTATGAGAGAAGGGGGAGACTGACCGACAGACTGAGAGAAGGACAGACAAGACAGAGAGACCGACTGACGGACTGAGGGAGATTGACCGACATACACAGAAAAAGAAAGAATGACCGACATCGCTAGAAAAAAACACAAAATGTACACAGAGCATATGGAGATGCATCCGTGTCACGTACATGTGCTCACGGACCCATAGACTTCCATTGGGTCCGTGTGTGCATGTTCCGTGCAGAAAACAGACATGCTTCCTTTCAAAATGGATACACATACGTATCACGGACACAGACACACGGGCCGTATGGAATAACGCACGTGTGACCTCAAACATAGCATAACATTGGTGCACGTTTGTCCGTGTCTCCGGTATATATGGAAACGGACCAAACACGCACGTGTTTCACGGATGTGTGTTTGAGGCTTCTGAGAAAGAGCATCTGCATGAGTATTCTTAGACCGAGGAATAGTGATGGGCGAACCCCCCAGATTTTTTTGTTCGGGATACTCGCCCGAACTTTTTGTAAAATTCGAGTTCGGGTTCTGAGATAACGCGAACTAGCATCTGAATCTTGAACTTGGACTTTACAGTTATGGGATGGGGCAGGGGGTATATAAAATAAAGAAGATTGTTAATAATAAACATTGTCATTATACTTACCTCTCCCGTGACGCCTCCTGCAGACCAGCTCAGCCGTTGTCTCCCAGCCGCTTCTGCTTCCGACTCCGATCATTAACTTCCAGGGGTATTCACTGCATCGCTCGTCACTCGGCAGTCTCTGGCTGTTTTTGGCTGTGTTTGCGGCAATGACGTCAGGATTCACCCGTGTCCATGGATTAGCTATGGATTGAACTTTGACTGTCATTGTCAGCCTGCTTCTCGCTCTGAATAGACGTTTGTCTGTACAGAGCATTAAAGCAGAGATGACATTGCTCTCCCTGTGGACTACATCGGACAAAGGAATTTTTTATAATAAAGATGAAGTCTCTAATTATTTTTTTTTTTTATTTCTAAAAAAAAAAAAAAATTCTATATGTTGTGTTTTTCTTTTTACTGTTTACTAGAAATTCATGGTGACCATGTCTAATTTGGTGTGACGCTATGAATTTCGGGCTTAGTACCAGCTGAGAATACAAAGCTGGTATTAACCCCTTTATTACACAGTGTGCCACCGCCATCAAGGTGGCTGGACGAGCCGGGTAAAGCACCTGGAAATGGTGCTAAGAAACAATACGCCATTTCCAGGAGTGGCTGCAGAGAATCCCAGTCCCCCAGCTGCTTGGTTTTATCTGACTGCCAATCAAAATATGGTGGTGAGCTCTCGCATTTTGTTTAAATTATTTTCTTAAATAATTTAAAAAAAATGAATTGGCTTCCCTGTATTTTGATTGCCAGCCAAGGTAAAGCCAGGTAGATGGGGGTGGCAGCCTGTAGCTGTCCGCTTTATCTGCGCTGAGAATCAAAAGTACCATGGTGCGCTACATCATTTTTTTAAATTATTTTATTTTTACACTACTATATGTGTGAGGGACCCAACAGCCAATCTCAGATGCTGTCACGCAGAATGGGCATCTTTGATTGGCTGTTGGAGTATATTCTAGATGCTAGACTGTATGGGCTGGTTTCAGGTTACTCCAGCACCCAATCACAGATGCCCACTCTGTGACAGCGTCTATGATTGTCTGTTATTTTAACAGTAAAATAAAACAACACAGAGAAAAAAATATATTTTTTTAAAAAATCAAACAGAAGACATTTAAGACTCCATCTTTATTACCCAAAGAAAAACCTCCGACATAATCCAAAGACGGGCGAGCGTCTTCACCTCTGCTACATCTGTGCAAGAAGACAAACACAGGTCTGCTCAAGCAGACTGAACTCAGAGCTGTCAGAGACTTTACCCGAGTGCACAGCTAAGGCTTGCGTATGACTCATGCGAGTCTCACATTGGTATGGAAATATATGTACCCGACCAGCTCCTGTCAGGAGAGTGTGCGCCATGCTGGGTGATACCAATGCAAGACTCGCACAGTGACAGTCAAAGTTCAATCGAGTCCATGGTTCATGGACTCAGGTGAACCCTGATGTCACGGCGAACACAGCCGGAAAAACCCAAAAACTGCCGAATGACGAGCATTGCAGTGAATACCACTGGAAGTTAATGATCGGACCCGGAAGCAGAAGTAGCTAGGAGACAGCGGCTGAGCAGGTTTGTAGGACGCGTCGTGGGACCGGCAAGTATAATCATAATGTTTTTTTACTAATGTTAATTTTTCACAGCCCCTGGACCTGAACTGAACTGAACTTCACCAATCACTACCCAGGATTATAAGAAATGGAAAAATGAAATTGTGAAAAAAATAAGGCCCATCTGGCCTGCCTGGAATTAAGCCTTTTGACATTTTCTAAGTAAATTATTATTATTATTATTATTATTTATTTATAGAGCACCATTGATTCCATGGTGCTGTACATTACATGAGAGGGGGTTACATACAGAGTACATCTACAAGTTACAATAGACAGACTAGTACAGAGGGAAGAGGGCCCTGCCCTTGCGGGCATACATTCTAAAGGGTTTTGGGGAGGAGACAGTAGGTGGGGTGTAGGTAGGCCGGCAGCTCCGCACGGTGGTGGGGAGGCGGCTTCGCAGGGTGGTGGGGTGGCAGCTCCGCAGGTTGGTGGGGCGGCAGCTCCGCAGGTTGGTGGGGCAGCAGCTCCGCAGGGAGGTGGGGCGGCAGCTCCGCAAGGTGGTGGGGTCATTGAAGATTATAGGCAATTCTGAACAGATGAGTTTTCAAGTCCCGTTTGAAGTTTGCAAGTGTGGTAGATTGTCTGACGTGTTGAGGCAGCGAGTTCCAGGAGACTGGGGAAGCTCGGGAGAAGTCTTGGAGTCGGTTGCGTGAGGAGTGAATGAGAGAGGAGGAGAGAAGGAGATCTTGGGAGGACTGGAGATTACGTTTTGGAGTGTAGCGAGAGATTAGTTCAGAGATATACGGAGGAGATAGAATATAGATGGCTTTGTAGGTCAGTGTTAGTAGTTTGAATTGGATACGATAGAAGATTGGGAGCCAATGGAGTGATTTGCGGAGAAGCGGGGTGGTATTGAGGAGAGAGGTGGATCATTCGGGCAGCAGAGTTAAGGATGGACTGGAGAGGGGCGATCGAGTAAGCAGGAAGACCACAGAGGAGGATGTTGCAGTAGTCGAGGCGGGAGATTATGAGAGCATGCACTAGCAAGGAAGGAAGACTACTCCCACTTGCCTCAAAACTCCTGTATCAGCATGTCCATGCTGAACTTTCCTCCCACCTCTCCTCTAACTCTCTCTTTGACAACCTACAGTCCGGCTTCCGTCCTCATCATTGTACCGAAACTGCCATAACTAAAATCACAAATTACTTACTGCCAAAGCTAACAACCACTTCTCTATACTCCTACTTCTAGACCTATCCTCAGCCTTTGACACTGTCGACCACTCCCTGCTACTACAGATTCTCTCTTCCCTTCGTGTCAGAGACCTCACTCTGTCTTGGATCTCTTCATATCTCTCCAACCGCACTTTTAGTGTCTCCCACTCCCACACAACCTCTTCATCCTGCCATCTCTCTGTTGGCGTCCCTAAAGGCTCTGTCCTGGGACCCTTACTGTTTTCCATCTATACATTTGGCCTGGGACAACTCATAAAGTCCCATGGCTTCCAGTACCACATATATGCCGATGACACTCAGATCTACCTCTCTGGCCCAGATGTCAATTCTCTGCTGTCCAGAATCCCAAAGTGTCTAATTGCTATATCTTCCTTCATAGCCGCAAGCAGCCTGCTGCGGTTCCTGTTGCGCCCAGGCACCGGCTGTCATTCTTAGCCGTGCCTCGGGTCGTCCAGCTGGCTGCTCCTTCCACCACGTCAAAGTGTGGAGAGGTGGCTAGTGCGCATGCACGCGCTGATCCTCCCCAGCCAGAGCTTAAGTCCGGTGTTTTGCCTAGTGAGCATGCTCAGCGTGATTGTGTCATTTCTGAGACTAAATAGGTAAGGATGGTTGACCTTAGGGAGATCAACATCCAGCACCGCGGAGCACCATCACGTGTTTTCTCAACGCAGTGATATTAGAGCAATTCCCCCTGGGAAATATGCAAAAGAAAACCTGCCACCGTTGAGAAACATGTGATGGTGTCTCCGCGGCTTCCTTGTTTTGCATATTTCTGAGACTAAAGGCTGCTTTACATGTGTCGATTTCTCGTGCGATCGCATTTGCGATCGCATCCGCCCCCATCGTTTGTGCGGCATGGGCAATTTCTTGCCCGTGTCGCACAATGCTGTAACCCCCGTCACATGTACTTACCTTCCAAATGACCTTGCTGTGGGCGGCGAACATCCACTTCCTGAAGGGGGAGGGACGTTCGGCATCACAGCGATGTTACACAGCGGCCGGCCAATAGAAGCGGAGGGGCGGAGATGAGCGGGACATAAACATCCCGCCCACCTCCTTCCTTCAGCATTGCCGGCGGGACGCAGGTAAGCTGTGCTCATCGTTCCTGGGGTGTCACACGGAGCGATGTGTGCTGCCTCAGTAACATTGAACAACCGGACGTTTGATTTTTAGAAAATGAGCGACGTGTCAATGATGAACGAGAAGGTGAGTATTTCTGCTCGTTCATAGCGGTCACACGCTACGATATCGCTAACGATGCCGGATGTGCGTCACTTACGACATGACCCTGCCGACATCTCATTAGATATATCGTAGCGTGTAAAGCCCGCTTTAGTCCTCAGTTCAGGCTACTGAGCATGCTCCCACAATTTATCCTAACAGCCTCTTTGCACAGGTACTTGGACTTCGTGCTGTGTCTAAGTTCTGGGATGTGCCTTCTGAGCATGCTCAGGCAGATAGTCTGATTTCTGAGTCTGTTGTGCAGGCTACTAAGCATGCTCAGGCATTTAGTGCATCAGAGGCTTGGCCCAGTAAAGGCCTCACTGGGCATGTCTGTGAGGTGGCAGGCCCTGATAGGGCAGAAGGTGTCAGGTGTCCTGATGACATGGCCACTCCAGACTGGCTCGCAGAGGCCCCCTATGATCTGGCACCTCACCATTGGTTGTCAGACAATAACTGGTGAAGTGTTTGGGGCATGGCTGCCATGAAGTCATCAATGACGTGGCGGTTCCGGATAGGCTGCTGGTGACGTCGCTGATGACATGGCACTCTGTTATTGGACCTTGGTGGTTCCACCCTGAGTTTGGGGCAGACCCAGGTTATAAAAGGGGCTGGAGACAACATGGAGGTTCACAGTCTTCAATTAGAGTTCATGGTGGCATAAGCTTTATTGGAAGCAGTAGGTAGGGCTAGGCGAACGGTGCCTGTCATGCCAAGATTCGTGGCTCAGCACATCAGGGTCAGGCGCCGTGCTTCCTTGCTGCCGTTCCAGTTGTGCTATAGCAGTACAGAGGAGTTAACTGGGCTGCGGCTGCTGCGCTACTTGTTCGGTTGTGTCCTCTATGCACACGGACCGCATACCTGATGCGTCACCTGTCCGAGAGTGCCCTCTACGCACACGGACAGCGTACCTGCTGCACCACCAGTCCGGTTGTGCCCTCTACGTGCACGGACAGCATATCCCAGAACCCCTGTGGAGTTAACAGGGTGTTCCTGGATTGGGTGTGTGAACCCTATTTCCCTCCTCGGCTTCCCATTCAAATGCTACTGGTGTGACTACCTGGTCTGACGTATCCTTCACACACGTGGTCAGTGGAGTGGTGACCAGAAACGCTAATCAGAGGACCGCTCGGCCTGTTATGTCTTACACACGTGGCCGACAGGGCGCTGTCGCGGCGGTCTTCTCGATCAATGCTACCTGGTCACCATCCAGCCTGACGTGTTCCTTGCACACGTGGTCGAAGTAGCGCTCTTTCCACCGAGACGCTAACTGGGTTGTCGTCCGGTCTGACGTGTCCCCCTACACACGTGACCGATTCCCAGGTCTCCTGGGTTATCTCTGAGTCATCAGCTCTATAGTCTCCGCCTAACCCACAGGGTGCCAGCAGCTCCATTGCCATCAGGAGCATGGTGGACCCCGACTGGCGATTGGGATATATACCCCCTGTTCCTAATCTGCCAGTCTCTCTGTAACAGTCTCCACTAACCCAGTCAACATGGGGGTTATGTTGCCTAGGCCATGGAAGACCCAAAACCACTGGAGCTGGGAGGGCTTGAAGAACCAACAAGGTAAATTCCTCTTTGTGGAGACCCCCAACCAGAAGGGATATTGAACAATCAGTGCAAGTTTCCACACACTGAGTGAAAGAGGATTTATCCAGCGAAGTAAGCTTAATAGCTGGTTGTAAAGACCTGAGAGGTATCCCAAAACCATGACAATGAAAGTGTCTAAAAAGTTCACTTCTGCCCCACAATCGACAAAGGCATCACCCTCCACCTCCCTCCACTGAAAAGTCAACACAATGGGAAAAAATACTTTTTTAAACAGGGGTACCTGTGCGCCTAGATGGAGAGCCCCAGCTCCAGCTAGGCATGGTCGTTTTCCTGGATTGCTGCAGACGAAAGCAGTCTCCAACCAGATATTTTAGCCAAACCACAGAGAAGGCACAATCTTTGTTCCCAACGTTGACATCTTTATTCATGCTATGTGGCAACTCCTCCCAATTGCATAGGCTCCTCCCCTGAAGAAGAAGGTAACTCCGGAGAAGACCACCCTCTTCTAGCAAGGGTCTTATCCTGTAGTCACTATTGTCATTTTCTGTCAAGACGCACGGTGAGAGTCTTAGCGGCCTCCAGACTTTGAGCTATAAGTGATGCACCAGCATGTCTTTCAGGAGATCAGCCAGTCTATCCAAAAACATATTCCGCAAAGCAACATCATTCCACCCCACCTCAATAGACCATCACCTAAACTGACGTTTGTGTCAATATCCATGAAAATTTAGACATGAGGAAGCTATCTGCAATTTGGGTCCTTATATGTTTGACAACAGATCAGAGAAGCATGTGAGTAAAAACTCTCTGGTCCATTTGTCAGCGTTTCCCAACTGATAAGAACTTCCTGGATTGACTGGTCACTATGGATGAGACCTGGATTTATTTGTATGAAACTGAAACAAGGATTAGTCAAAAGAGTGGAGGCACAGTGGTTCTCCTCATCCAAAGATGTTCAGGCCAATAAGGTGATGGCGTCTGTGTTCTGGGATAAGGAGGGTGTGAAGCTAGTGAACTACCTTCAAAAGGATTCCACCATCAATGCAAGGTATTACATTGAACTTTTGGAACAATTGAATCTGAAGGCCAAAAGGCGCAGCAAGCTGTCCAAAGGAATCTTGTTCCTGCAAGACAACGCCTTTGCAAAACTTGCAGAGCTGGCCTTCCAGCTGGTTGACCACCCACCTTAATCAACAGATCTAGCTCCCTCCGACTATCATCCAAACCAGAAGAAACACCTCAAGGGTACCAAATTTTCCACCATGTATGATGCCATGGCTGCTACGGATGCCTGGTTTGAGGCACAACTGAAATCCTTGTTTTTGCTAGGTTTATAGAACTTGGAATACTGATGTAAGAAGTGTGCTGACATCAGTGGAGAGTATGTGGAATAAATGTAAAGTTTCAGTATCTTATCTCGTTTAGTTCTGGGTAAAGCCAAAGACTTATCAGCAGCCCCTTGTATAACAACGTTTAAAAAAGTGCTGGATGATTTCCTCAGTACACCCAACATTGTCGGTGATAAATGATTTAGTGCTGAAATATATAATTGGTAAAGGGAGGTTGAACTAGATGGACCTAGGTCTTTTTTCAGCCTATGTAACTATTAGAGTTGAGCGCGGTTTGCGGTTCTCCAGTTCGCGGTTCGAGTGATTTTGGGGGGTGTTCTAGATCAAACTAGAACTCGAGCTTTTTGCTAAAAGCTCGACAGTTCGAGTTACGTTCGAGAACAGTTCTAGCAGCAAAAGCAGGGCTTTTTACAGCTACAGTGTGCAGGGAGCCATTGCTGGCAGCCTGCGGTAAGCTGGTAACCAAGATAAACATCGGGTATCCAAGCAAAGCGCTTTGGTTAGTAACCCGATATTTACCCTGGTTACGCGTGCAGGGAGCCGACACTTCCCCGCTCAGCTCTCTCCGCCCCCTACTGCACTCGGCATGTACTCACACACACACACACACACACTCACTCACACACACACACACTCACACTCACATGTCCCCAGCCATGCAGTCCCCGGCACTGATGTCCTCAGCGCCACATGGCCCCGCTAGGCTCCACCCACTTTGCACCCGCACACATGGCCCCGCTAGGCTCCGCCCACCTCGCACCCGCACACATAGATCCGCTAGGCTCCGCTCACCTCGCACTCGCACACATTACCCCGCTAGGCTCCGCCCACCTCCACTGCACACATGGGCCCGTTTGGCTCCGCCCACCTTGCACCCGCACACATTACCCCGCAAGGCTCCGCCCACCTCGCACCGAACACATAGCTCCGCCCACCTCACACATTACCCCGCTAGGCTCCACCCACCTTGCACCGCACACATAGCCCCGCTAGGCTCCGCCCACCTCGCACCCGCACACATTACCTCGCTAGGCTCCGCCCACCTCACACCCGCACACATTACACCGCTAGGCTCCGCCCACCTCGCACCGCACACATAGCCCCGGTAGGCTCCGCCCACCTCGCACCGCACACATTACCCCGCTAGGCTCCGCCCTCCTCGCACCGCACACATTACCCCGCTAGGCTCCACCCACCTCGCACCAAACACATAGCCCCGCTAGGCTCCGCCACCTCACACCGCACACATTACCCCGATAGGCTTGGCCCACCTCGCACTGCACACATAGCCCTGCTAGGCTCCGCCCACCTCACATCCGCACACATTACCTCACTAGGCTCCGCCCACCTCGCACCGCACACATAGCCCCGCTAGGCTCCGCCCACCTCGCACCCGCACACATTACCTTGCTAGGCTCCACCCACCTCGCATTGCACACATTACCCCGCTAGGCTCCGCCCACCTCGCACCGCACACATAGCCCCGCTAGGCTCCGCCCACCTCGCACCCGCACACATTACCTTGCTAGGCTCCTCCCATCTCGCACCCGCACACATTACCTCGCTAGGATCCGCCCACCTCGCATCCGCACACATTACCTTGCTAGGCTCCGCCCACCTCGCACCCGCACACATTACCTCGCTAGGCTCCACCCACCTCGCACCAAACACATAGCCCCGCTAGGCTCCGCCCACCTCGCACCGCACACATAGCGCCACTAGGCTCCGCCCACCTCGCACCCGCACACATTACCTTGCTAGGTTCCGCCCACCTTGCATCCGCACACATTACCTCACTAGGCTCCTCCTACCTCGCACCGCACACATGGCCCCGCTCGGCTTACCTGCGGTGATGAAGTCCTGCCCTCCCGACCTCAGCGCTGACACTGTCCTCCATGGCTGCCGCTTCACATCTGTCACTGCGGCTCGAGACTGTCACTAGCGGTGACGTCACGGGCTGCTCGCGATACTTGGCTGTGAAGGTGATTGAAGTCAGTGTGCAGTATCAGCAGTGCAGGAGATCAGCGCAGGTAATGTACCTTGCTGACAGCAGCACTTGTCATGCCCTGCAGTGTCCTGGGCTGACCTTCTGATGTTAGCTCAGGTCACTGCATTGTTCTCCCAGCCAATGGGGAACATTCTGTTCTTCATGGACTGGGACAGTGACTATGGTATAGATCGTCATGGTAACCGCTTGGATTACAGCAGACCTGGATTTGTTTTTCTTTCTAATAAATTGGTGAAAGAGGCAATGCGTTGGGCAGTGTTTTTTCAAATAAAAATGTGTTTGTCGTCTATTTTTTTTTTTTATTACTGACTGTGTTGGTGATGTCGGGTATCTGATAGACGCCTGACCTCACCAACCCCAGGGCTTGATGCCAGGTGACATTACACATCCGGTATTAACCCCATATATTACCCCGTTTGCAACCGCACCAGGGCACGGGATGTCAGCTCAGCTTCCTGTGTTCAGACACAGTGAGTGGTGGTAACCATGCATCTGTAAGCTACTGCAATGCCCTGCTCATGAGGTAAGGCACATAGTTGATCAGGAGAGCTATACTACATTTCCAAATGGAGGGATTTGCTTTTATAGTTGCCTTGCTGAACGACTACCAAACATGAGAGTCCGTTATACGCCACAAGAAAACATGTCTAAAATGCGAGCTCTGTTGTTTAGTATTCATTCAGCTGGATAACTGGACTTAAAGGGGTATTCATCTCCAAGATACTATCCCCAATATATAGTAGGTTGAATAAGAATAATATCAGCAAATACCAATATTTGGAAATGTAGAATAGTTCTCCTGATTAGGCATGCCCTTACCTCATGAGCAGGGCATTGCAGCTTTGGTAGCAACAGTTACGACATGGACTCTGCTGCTGTGGACCCGGGGAGAGTGGGTGCAGATTCATTGCACCCACACTCCTCACATGGAGGGTCTGCACTCCTAGAAAATGGCAATAACAACAGGAGCTGTGGAAATTAAGCGCAATAGGGTCTTACCCTTAAAGGTACAGGGCACGGGTAGGGGGGAGCAATATTACTCACCATATGTAGTTGTGACAGTCACAACTACTATATTCGCATGTAACAATGGATCCCGGCCGTGGCAACCCAAGCGGCTGATAACAGAGAGAGATTGTAGAAATCGGGTTTCTGAAGCCGCGCCAATGATCACAACCAGGACATCAGATTATGTGACTTTATTGCAGCATCGGTCTACGCGTTTCATGAGCTCTGCTCACTTCCTCAGGACCATATAAAAGACACCATCAAATGTTTCAATTATTGGGGTCACCAATCTTCATCAGGGGGATAGAGAGGTCCTTTTTTTTTTAAAGAAAATATTTTGCAGCATCGGTCTACGCGTTTCATGAGCTCTGCTCACTTCCTCAGGACCATATAAAAGACACCATCAAATCTACCATGTAAGATACAAGTGTACATTAAATAGACATAGTGACATCATAGTACCGCCCCATATAGAAAAAATGAGCGGGAAAAAAAGCCTTGTGTTGAAAACATGACGCAATACAAGAGAAACATGGTGAAGATACAAAACATGATATCCTCTCTATCCCCCTGATGAAGATTGGTGACCCCAATAATTGAAACATTTGATGGTGTCTTTTATATGGTCCTGAGGAAGTGAGCAGAGCTCATGAAACGCGTAGACCGATGCTGCAATAAAGTCACATAATCTGATGTCCTGGTTGTGATCATTGGCGCGGCTTCAGAAACCCGATTTCTACAATCTCTCTCTCCTAGAAAATGGGGGATACGTTCCCTGAGTGTGTCCCTCCATATTCTAGACGGTCCAGAGTCATCGTGGGACCCCTTTATTTTTTTTCCTTACAATAAATTGGTGAAAGAGGGAATGTTTTGGGGAGTGTTTTTTTCAAATACATTTTTTTTCATCTATTTGTTTTGTTAGTACTGACAGTTTGTGATGTCGGGTATCTGATAGACGCCATGACATCACAAACTGCTGGGCTTGATGTCAGTGATTTTACAACTAGTATCAACCCCATTTATTACCCCATTTGCCACTGCACCAGGGCACGGGATGAGCTGGGGTGAAGCGCCAGGATTGGGGCATCTAGTGGATGCGCCATTTCTGGGGCGCCTGCGGCCTGCTATTTTTAGGCTGTGAAGGGCCAATAACTATGGACCTTCCCACCCTGAGAATACCAGACCACAGCTGTCCGCTTTACCTTGGCTGGTGATCCAATTTGAGGGGGACCCTACTTTTTTTTTGTAATTATTATTATTTATAAAATAATTATAAAAAAGAGCCTGGGGTGACCTCCACATTGGATCCCCAACCACGGTAAAGCTGCCAGCTGTGGTTTTCAGCCTACAGCCTTCTGCTTTACCCTAGATGGCTATCAAAAATGGGGGGACCCAACGACATTTTTTTTTTTAAAACTATTTTTTTAAATAAAAAAAATTAATGGGCTTCCCTGTATTTTGATTGCCAGCTAAGGTAACGCCAGGCAGATGTGGGTGGCAACCCATAGCTGTCTGCTTTATCTGCGCTGAGAATCAAAAATATCGCGGAGTGCTATGTCATTTTTTTAATGATTTATTTTTACAGTTCTGTCATGTCAGGCAATCAAAATACAGGGAAACACTTTTTTTTTTTTAGTTATTTAAATAAATAATTAAAAAAAATATATATGGGCTCCCGCTGCATTTTTTGTATTGCTAGCTGAGGGTAATCCGAGCAGCTACTGGCTGCTAACCTCTACTGCTTGGTGTTACCTTCACTGGCAATGGAAAATCCAGGGAAGCATTTTTTTTGCCAAAAAACTAAAAAAAATTACGTGAGCTTCGCCATATTTTTGTATGCTAGCCAGGTACAGCAGGCAGGTATGCCTGCCCCCAACCCCCAGCTGCCTATTTGTACCCGGCTGTGAACTAAAAATATAGGGAAGCCCTTTTTTAATTATTTCATGAATTTCATGAAATAATTAAAAAAAAAAACGACGTGGGCTTCGCCCCATTTTTGTGTCCAGCCGGTTACAACTAGGCAGCTGGGGATTGGATCCGCAGCACAGGTTAGCCCGAGGTTTCTGGGCCCCTCTGCTGCGAATTGCAGTCCTCAGCTGCCCCAGAAAATGGCGCTCTCATAGAATCGCCATCTTCTGGCGCTGTATCCAACTCTTCCAGTGGCTTGCTGGGTAATAATGAGTTAATACTAGCTATGTTTTACTAGCTAGTATTAAGCCAGAGATTCTTAATGTCAGGCATGTTTGACTCGGCCATTAAGAATCTCCAATAAATGGTTAAAAAAAAACACCACACAGAGAAAAAATACTTTAATAGAAATAAATACACAGACACACTTAGAGACTCCATCTTTATTACCCCCTGTCAGCTTCTCCACGATCCATGGTCTTCTGTCTTCTTTCTCCTTCAACACATGCAGCTCTGTCTGCTCCATCAGACAGCAGTGCATGGGAGAAAGGACGCTGTGCTCCGTGCAGAAATCACTCTGTGAGAGTGACCACA
Organism: Anomaloglossus baeobatrachus; assembly: GCF_048569485.1. Lineage (NCBI taxonomy): Eukaryota > Metazoa > Chordata > Amphibia > Anura > Aromobatidae > Anomaloglossus > Anomaloglossus baeobatrachus. Next base: position 567,894,536 of record NC_134354.1, on the reverse strand, counting down.
GGCTCCCGGCTCTAAGCGGTGATTCCGGTGCCGCTGCGTGCTGGTAGCGGGACGTCCCCGTCACCGCTACCAAGCGCGTTGCTATGGCAACAGTGATTTCCGTTATTGACTGGCTGTGTCACCGGTCAGGAGCCGGCTTCTGCGGACGCTGGTAACTACGGTAAACATCGGGTAACCAAGAAGCCCTTTCCTTGGTTACCCGATATTTACCTTCGTTACCAGCGTCCGCCGCTGTCACGTTGTCAGTGCCGGCTCCCTGCTCCGTGCACACATAGCCAGACTACACATCGGGTAAAATTAACCCGATGTGTACTTTGGCTAGGAGTGCAGGGAGCCAGCGCTAAGTGGTGTGCGCTGGTAACCAAGGTAAATATCGGGTTGGTTACCCAATATTTACCTTAGTTACCAAGCGCAGCATCGCTTCCACGCGTCGCTGCTGGCTGGGGGCTGGTCACTGGTTGCTGGTGAGATCTGCCTGACAGCTCACCAGCAACCCGTGTAGCGACGCTCCAGCGATCCCTGCTGGCAGGTCAGGTTGTTGGTGGGATCGCTGGAGCGTAACAGAGAGATGCAATGACAGGTCCTAGCATGTCGGCGTCATAGTCATGTGACCAGTCTGTAGCCAATGAGATAATAGACACGTGACTGGTCACATGGCTATTTTGACGTCATGATATGTCCTGCATCACTGCTGGCAGTGCTGGTTACTGGGAAGATTCAGCGATCATCGGATGGAATAGCGACAGGAGACAGAGTGCAGGACGGATCACGGGGACAGGTGTTATGGCAATGTTTATTAACTGTATGTGTACATTTATAATGTGTTTTTATGTGTTTGTGATTGCCTCCCATTGTTTCCTATGGGGTTCGAGCGGTTCGCCGAACCGGTCCGCCGACCCGAACTCGAACCAGACCTCGGTTCGGCGGACCGAACTCGAGCTGAACCGCAGCCGGTTCGCTCAGCTCTAGTAACTATGTAAAAAAAATCAAATGGAAGAGTTTCATATATTTTTATTATTTCATTCCACTTGAAACTCTTTACACATTGTTCATTATATGGTATTGTAAAATGAATGATGTCATTTTACTAAAACTCATCAAGAAAAAACAAGTAGGTCTTTGGAAAAAATAAAAACAGCTTCTGTAAGAAGTCTAGGAAAAAAAAAATCAAGATTAATATTGAAAATTGGCTGTGGAGGTATAGGGGTTAATACTATCATGATTTACATGTCAACATCATCTTTGCAAATGGGTGGGGTAATTCTGACAAAGCTCATAGAGATCAGAGAGTGTTGTGTCTTTGTAGTGGGTACACTACATCTGTTCTGTGGGATTGTTTGCTTAATAACAGTGAAATGACTTCCGAAGAACTTTCTACTGGATAACCAGGACTAATGTATAAGAAATACCACCCATCAGGACATCACTTTGAACCAGGTATTGTACTACTTTTTGTCATTTTTGGTTATAAAGATCAACATTTCAACATAATCAATGAACCATATTTCATCATGGATTGTCTTATTACTAACAGTGTCATATGTTTGTGTAGAAAAATCTATCCAAAAACACAATCAGTACAATATCAGTAAGAGAACACTACACTGTACTGATATAAAAAAAATGCATCCCATGGTTCTAAATTAAAGAAAAACTATGACTTTAACTTGAAATTTTCACTAGAGTGGATTATAAGAGATGGAAAGGCATCTTCTTTTCAAATATGAGCATAAGGATTCATGAATTATTTATTATTTTGTCTAGATGGAGTGATCATGGCCGAAAGTGTTGGCACCCTTGAAATTGTTTCAGAAAAAGTTTTTCTCCCAGAAAATTAGTGCAATTACACATGTTTTGTTATACACATGTTCATTTTCTTTGTGTATATTGGAACAACACAAAAAGAGTAAAAAAAGGCAAATTTGAGATAATTTCACACAAAACCCTAAAGATGGGCCAGACAAAAATGTTGGCACTTTTCTAAAACTGTGAGAAACAACTTTGTTTAAAGCATATAAAGCCCCTTCAAACTCAACTGTGACAGTTAACTACTGTGGGCAATATAAAAATCATAATTGAAACCAGTTAAAAAAAGAGAGAAGTTGACTCAGTCTTTGCATTGTGTGTCTGTGTGCCACAATAAACAGAGAAAACAGAAAGAGGAGAAGATAACTGTCTGAGAACTGCTGAAAAATAACAACAATCTCAAGGTTACAAGTCCATATTAGGAGATCTTGATGTTCCTTTGTCCGCGGTGCACAACATAATCAAGAAGTTTACAATCCATGGCACTGTAGCTAATCTCCCTGGAAGTGGATGGCAGAGAAAAATTGATGAAAGGTGGCAACGCTGGATAGTCCGGATGGTGAATAAGCTTCCCCAATCAAGCTCCAAAGAAATTCAAGCTGTCCTGCAGCCTCAAGGTGTATCAGTGTCAATTCTAACTATCCATCTACATTTGAATTAAATTAAATGCTAGGGCAGGAGATCCATAATGTCTGAACTGCTGACAGAGAGACATCAAAAGCTAGGCTACAGTTTGCCAAAATGTATGTAAGAAAAAAATCCATCTGGGAAAGTATTTTGTGGATAGATGAGACCAAGTCTGAACTTTTTGGTAAAGGACATCATTTTACTGTTTACCTAAAATGGAATAAGATCTGCAAAAAAAGGACACAATACTTACAGTCAAATATGGTGGAGGTTCAAAGACATTTGGGGTTGTTTTGCTGCCTCTGGCACTGGGTGCCTTGAATGTGTGCAAGGCATCATGAAATCTGAAGATTACCAAAGGCTTTTTGGTCATGATGTATGACCCAATGTCAGAAAGCTGGGTTTGCCTCCTAGGTCATGTCTTTTCCAGCAGGACAATGACCCCAAACATACTTCAAGAAGCCCCCAGATAAGTATTATTATTATTATTTATTATTATTATTTATTATTATAGCGCCATTTATTCCATGGCGCTTTACAAGTGAAAGAGGGTATACGTACAACAATCATTAACAGTACAAGACAGACTGGTATAGGAGGAGAGAGGACCCTGCCCGCGAGGGCTCACAGTCTACAGGGAATGGGTGATGGTACAATAGGTGAGGACACCTATTGAAATTAAAGCACTGGAGAGTGCTGAAGTGATCATCAATGAGTCACTTTGAACACCTTTAGAGAGATCATAAGACTGCTGTTGGAGAAGGAACCTTTCAAATTTGAGAGTTCTGGAGTAGTTTGCAAAAGAAGAGTGGTCCAAAATTCCAGTTGAGAGGTGTAGGAAGCTTGTTCATGGTTATAGATAGCGATTAATTGCAGTTATTGATTCCAAAGGGGGTGCAACCAAATATTACGTTGAAAGTGCCAACAATTTTAACTTGTACATTTTTTGAGATTTGTGTGAAACAATGTCCCATTTATTTTGTTTTTCCAATACACACATAGAAAATAAACGTGTATAGCAAAACATGTGTAACTGCAATCATTTTCTGGGAGAAATGCTTCATTTTCTGGAGCAAATTCAAGGGTGCCAAACAATATCATCCATCACTGTATAAAAAGCATAATATATGTAGCATACATACAGAATTTCAGACTTATTAGAAACTATACTGCTGGTCATGTACAGATATGTATACCACTATGCACGTATATTATAGTATACAACTATATAACGGCAATATAAATGCAACACTTTTGATTTTCCAATCTAAGACTTTTTCTACATACACAAAAGGCCTTTTTCTCTCCAATATTGTTCACAAATTTGTCTAAATCTGTGTTAAATGCTGATTAGACAGCATGCTTATTGCACGGGTGTGCCTTAGAGTTATTGCACGGGTGTGCCTTAGAGTTATTGCACGGGTGTGCCTTAGAGTTATTGCATGAGTGTGAATTAGAGTTAAGGGATCCCAATGTATCTTTGAAAAAATTTTCCAGTAGGACAACCTTTGGGCATGTTTTTGCCCATTAAACTCTATGAGCACCTCATTATTTTCTCTATATTTTCATTGCTAGCTTTTTATAAACCTTTAACAATTGGTAAAAATTTGTCCAATTAAGTTTTCCATTGGAAACACAAATTCAAAAGTGTCATGGAATCTAAACTGTAATGTGAATAAATGTGCTAAAATTGAAATGGTATGGTCACTTCAGTAGTGAAAATGAACATAAAAGTGCACTAATGCAATACTGCACTACCAAGGAGAGGAAACATACTTTATATTTTACCAATATGAACATGATATTATACTGTATGGGGAAATTATAATGTATGGGGATAAAATTATATATTCTTCTCATTATACTTCTTTCTTCAACAGAATGACAATGAGCAATGAATCCGAATACATTTACAATTCTACCTTAATGTCCTTTACCGAAAAAGCATCAAAATTGAACAATGAATCTGAATACATTTTCAACACCACCTTTATGCCAATCACCGAACAAGCATCAACAAACTGCACTAACCCGGTTGTAGACAAAATAATAAAAATGTACTTTCTACCTGTGATGTACAGCATTATTTTTATAGTTGGATTTCCAGGAAACATTATTGCAATTACAGTATACGTCATAAAAATGAGGCCATGGAGAACCAGTATCATTATTTTGCTGAATTTGGCCATCACGGATCTTCTGCACCTCAGCAGTCTTCCTTTCTTGGTATACAATTATGCGAATAATGAGAAGTGGACCCTTGGAGACTTTATGTGCAAGCTCATCCGAGTTGCTTTCCATTTCAACCTCTATGGCAGCATCCTCTTCCTCACCTGCTTCAGTATCTTCCGATACTTTGTCATTGTTCATCCAATGAAATTTCACGCCATCCACAAGAGAAGGTGGGCAGTCATAGCTTGTGCCACTGTGTGGGTAATAGCCTTAATTGAAGTCCTTCCAATGGTTATTCTCATGAGAAATGTCCAAGATACTGTGGCATGCATGGACTTTGCAGTGTCTTTTGATACATATAATGTACGCTGGTACAATACCTCCCTCACTTCTATTGGATTTGCATTACCTTTATTAGTTGTGACTCTTTCCTATACTAGTATCAATTGCAGCCTGGGAAATGGACCATATACCAATGATGCTCATAAGAAAAAGGCTCGTCGCCTTGTTGTCATTCTTCTAGTAGTATTTTATGCTTGTTTTTTACCTTTACATATTTTCAGAGCTATTCGTATTGAAACTAGGCTGTACCCAGTAGGCTGCATATATGAAAAACATATCCATGCCGTATACATAGCGTCTAGACCCATAGCTTCACTCAATACCTTTGGAAATTTGTTACTTTATGTTGTTGTAGGGGGAAATTTCCAACAAGCCATTCAGTCAGTTTGTAAAGCTTATCCTTATAAACAGCAACAATGATGAGTTTTATATGTGAAAACCAATGCTTGTCTAATGTCCTAATTAAACAACCAAACAACTAATTATTATCCCAACTGTCATTCTCCATGATCTACTGCATGACTTTACAGTTCAGTCATCTTACTTAATACTGAAATTCAGTGTATGCTATATACAATTATAATGTCATGAATAGAGGCAGTGTTGTAACATCCAGTAGATATGGGGCGAACTACTTTTTATGAAAAATATATCTCAGTATTCCGCTAACGACTTTCAATGTGCTATGCACATCATAAAGTGTCTCCCTGCTCTTGATGCGGGCTCACATGCCGAGCCTGCATCTTTTTCTGTAGCTGAAGGCTAAATTTGTAAGTCTTCATTCGTCTGTAACAGCCACAGGTCGAGCGGCACTCCACCTGCAGCTGTTAACCTGTTAAATGCCGCTGTCAATCTCTGGTATAGTTTGTTTTGTTTTGTTTGCTATACATATATCAATGTATCATAATTTTATTTCATTTTTAAAAGGAACCTATCACCAGATTTGTCCTATATAAACTACGGCCACCACTAGTAAGCCCAAATATACAGCATTCTAAAATAATGTATATAAGTGCCCAAGCCAATCTGTATAACATAAAAAAGAGTATTTGTTATGCTCCCCTGTGGGGCGGTGTGCTCTAATGGGCGTCAATGGACAGAGAAAAGTGCGTGTGCACAAGAGCGCAATGGAGGACTTTGTGTGGATGGTATAAAAGACGTCATCCACATGGAGCAGGGAAGGAGGACAGTGATCGCAAGTAGAAAGGAGGCGCTAGACCGAAACCAGCGATGCCCATTAGACCCAACCGCCCCTCAGGTGAGTATAATAAAAGTTATTTTTTATGTTATGCAAAGCAGCCTGAGCACTTACAGTATATACAGCATTCTGGAAGGCTGTATATAAGAGCTTACTCCTGGTGACTGCAGCTTACAGGGGCCAAATCTGGTAACAGGTTCCCTTTGAAGAATAAACGCCCATATAATGTGACCCACTTTCTGTGAACAAGTATCTACTCTGGTTTATAAAAGGAAGTCCCCAGTGTAAGGACTATTACCTTTACTCTTTTACATAACTGAGCCTTTTTTTATTCAATACCATCTAAGCAGAAAGAACAATTTTGATTAATGGAATAAAACTTTGTATACAAAACAGGATCTGAAAGATAAACTATAATTACAGGTCATGCAGCCTTCTCTGACATATATTCTACTCTGGTGCTTAACTATATTTATACAACATACTGTTTTATAATCCGCTCATGTCAAAGATATATCCCGACAATTCCCTGAACTACCTGCAACGTGTGGATGATATTTAATGGACTCTCCTCCCTTTTGCTGGTACTGTAATATGCTTTTTGTGAAGAATATCCTGGACAGAAAAGATTCAGTATATGTGCCTTGTACTAACATACCCTAATAGTTTCTAAAGAAAAGTTTACACGTGTTTGAATTGGTGCATCAACAAATTACAGTGCAATACTTACAAATATTGAGCATGCAGCAAGTTTTACATCAACATCGTGCTCATTATTTTGCAGAAAACAGAACATCTCAGCATTTCATGGCTAGAGCCACATGTAATGTGAAGATTGTCTGCAGATTCAGATTTGCTGCTAAATTTGCAATGGGAAAATGTTGCTGCTTGTAAGCTTATTCTAAAGGCCACTTTACACACAGCGACATCGCTAGCAACGTCGCTGGTGAAAGCACCCGCCCCCGTCGGTTATGCGTCACGGGTTAAATTGCTGCCTGTGGTGCACAACATCGCTAAGAACGGTCACACATACTTACCTGCCTAGCGACGTCGCTGTGGCCGGCGAACCGCCTCCTTTCTAAGGGGGCGGTTCGTGCAGTGTCACAGCGACATTACTAAGCGGCCACCCAATAGAAGCGGAGAGGCGGAGATGAGTGAGCGGAACATCCCGCACACCTCCTTCCTTCCTCATTTCTGGTGGCCGCAGGTATGGTAATGTTCCTCGTTCCTGCGGTGTCACACATAGCGATGTGTGCTGCTGCTGGAACGACGAACAACCTGCATCCTGCAACAGCAACGATAATTTTGAATAGAACGACGCGTCAATGATCAACGATAAGGTGAGTAATTTTGATCGTTAACGGTCGTTCATACGTGTCACACGCAACAACGTCACTAACGAGGCCGGATGTGCGTTACAAATTCCGTGACCCCAACCACAACGATGTCGTTGCATGTAAAGCGGCCTTAAGGGTATGTTCACATGTCCAGTACGTTAGAAAGGATCCAGCAGCCATATGTTGGCAAAAACGTTATGCAAACACAAACTTTTGGGCCATTTTGAAAAAAATGATTTTCACAGAATCTATTTTTTTAATATTGGAGTCTATGGAAAACGAATCCATTAACTGCTATTTAGCCATTTGTTTTTCTTTCATTTGTTAAGGTTCCATTTTTTTGATCACTTTCAAATGGAAGCTAAATAGCAATCAGTTAATGGATCCGTTTTCCATGGACTCCCTTGCTAAAAACAACTAGATTCTGCAAGAATCAGTTTTTTCAAAACAGCCAAAAAAGTTGTGTTTGAAGAACTTTTTTGCCTAAAGATTGCTGCTGGACCCATTCTAACAGATGATTACTGGACATGTAAGCATAGCCTAAGACATATTACTAGCATTCCATTTGAGTCTTGACACCTGACCACAATAAGGAACAGGACAAGTAGCAAACTTGGTTAAAATGAGGTATTTTGTCATTTGAAGTATGGAGAAAAGTGACAATAATAAATAGTCATGTAAATACTTCAAGGTTAGTTCTCCATCCTAAACTAATATAAGTTTATGTCTGATTAACATACTGTTTTTTATTAGAAGTTAGTATATTACCAAATATTGCCCCCTACTGGTTAAAATGTGTATACACGTGAAAGATTAAAGTATTGGGTGATAGAGTTTTGCTCACCACCTGTGGACAGACAAGAGAGATAGATGATTGTGTAATGTGGAGCCACTTTTAGCCCAATGTTAGTAAATATGTACGACCTCGGTTAACATTGCTCCCTACAATAAACCCCTTCCCTGTAATTGACGCCTTTTAAAAGTGGTTACAAACTGAAAACATTGTGCAAAAACGGTGTGTACAAAACGTTTGTATGGCATTAAAATGGCATAAAGTTCATGATAAATTCCTTCTTTGTATGAGATTTTTCATCACTATTAATAACTCTCCATGTTGTGAGTGAATAGAAATGTTCTTGGATTGCAACATATTCATTATAAATTCACAGGCATATTAAACATAGTGTATGCTCATAGATACCTCATTCTTTTGCACAAATGATTTAACTTGGAACAAGTTGAGTGTGGTATAAAACTTAACACATTGTTTATTGGCTACCAATATTTTTTTAAAGGTCCTCACAACTGAATATTGGGGATTAAATAAAAAATAGTCTTCTCATTTATCCGCAAATCCATGTCATGAAATGCAAAGCGTTGAGAGTTCAATTGTGTAAAATAAAACATGACACTTCAATCAATACAAGAGTTTGTGTATTTGTGATCACTTACAGCGCCACACATTCGCTAGTCTCACAAGTCTACTACCTTGTTTTTCCAAAAATAAGACGCTGTCTTATACTCTTTTGCCCCCAAAAAAGTGCAAGGGCTTATTTTCTGAGTAGGTCTTATTCCTGGAGAAACATGGTTGAAGGTAAGTTTACCTCATCAAAAAAGCAGACCCCCTTCCCAGGAGACCCATACTTACCAGGGTCCGGATGTCTGCGTGGCTCCCAGGTCCTCCTGCAATCCTCAGTGGGTGCTCCCAGCAGGTATGCTCCACGCCGTCCTCCACTGCTTCTGGCCGACATACATACATCAGATCGCGCGCACACTCATGCACATACACACATATCAGATCACACACACAATCACCGATAAGATCTCATACATTCACTAGTCACTCACCACATCCGGCGGTACAAAATGCCTCCAGCCGCAGGGAAAGATGGGAGGAAGTTACACATCGCAAGTCCTGTAATCATTCCATTTGCAGCCGCAGATCCTTGTGTTCCACTGCACTGCGTCTCAAGATTCTGCCGAACAGAAGAAATCAGTATCGCTGGATGTGGTGAGTGTGGGTATGCACGATCTGATGGGTGATTATGTGTGTGATCTGATGTGTGCGAGTGTGAGATCTGATATGTGTGGGTGTGCGATCACTGCAGGTCCTCCGCATGGGGTCTGGTGAATATGATTGTGGGGTGTCCGCTGTCTATAATGAAGTGTCCTGCAGTATCTTTAATCCTTTTAGCTGCATGGACACTTCATTATTGAACCACGACTAGGGCTTATTTTCAGGGTAGGGCTTATATTTAACCCTTGCTCTGAAAATGCTGCTAGGGCTTATGTAGCACCCAGGGGGCAGGGGGCTGTCAGGCATGGGGTCTCGTACCTGAGTTACTCGTCACCGGGCCAGTATGATGATCTGGGATGTCACAGTGGCCTGCCCGGCTTCGTGCCCCGAGGTGTACACTAATAAGGAGAGAAGATGATGGGCGTAGTAGTAGGATAAATGTCGAGATGCCACCTGTGGTACGTGGCCAGGGATTAGCCGCCGCTGCTGTAACTGTCCTCCGGGGTGGATGTTAATAGCAGCAGAGAACGTGGAGCGGGCCCCAAGGAGGATGATGAGTGATAGAGATGGCGTTTGGCGCCGAGGCACGTGGTGGCGCCGGTAATAAGAGTCCAAGTCAGTTGCTGCAAGTCCAGGTGTCTTTACTCACTCTTTGTGCCGCTCACCCGGGTAGTACAAGTCACCCGCTGTGATGGGCCCCGTCGACCTCGGATAAGTTAGAAGAAGTCACCGGTGTTTGAAAGAAAAAGAAAGTCCTTTTTCAAAGTTGCCCTTCCAGCCGGGAGGAACCTGGGCTGAGCACTTACTCCAAGCCATAGGCCCCGTGAAGAGTGGAAAGTGGTGCTGGTGTCGTGTCCCAGAACTGATGTCCCGGGGTAGACTGACTAGTGATTCTGTGAGTTTGCTCCTATTTCTACCCCAAGTGGAACCCACCCCCCAGGTGGTTGTCCTAGTGACTGGGACAGTCCCAAGCTTTGTGTTGGCCAACCCCCTGCCTACCCTTGTCCAGCTCCCCTGTGAGAAGGCTCCTAAGCTTTATGTAAGGTGTGAATGTGGAACACTGGTGATTAACTCCCTCTTTACCTGAGGCGAATACCGCACCTTAAATGAGGTGCAGTACTCTGTGGCGACTGAAGCCTCAGGGGCGCCACACTTATATTTGGGGTAGGTCTTATTTTAGGAAAAACACGGTATCTGGGGGAGACACATCTGACTTTTAGACATCACATTTCAGTACTTCCTACCTCCTCTTGCTTCCAAGTAAACAACATTCCTCAAATCCATTCTCCTTTCTTTAACTATTCCTCAACAAGGATACTATTGTCTACCTTCATCATCTCTGCAACATTCTTCTCTGTGGACACCTATCTAGTAATCTTGCATTTCCAATTCACCCTCAGCTCTGCTGCCTCATTAATTTACATCTCCCCAACTGCTCCGCTGCTAAGCACCTGCACTGGCTATCCATTATCCAGATACTAACAATAGTTACAAAACTGCCAAAAATAAAATCCTCTCTGTAAACCTCAGATCTAATCTTCCACTACCTGCACACACTAAAAGATCTAGTTCCATCCCAGACTTTCACAGGTGAAATGGGAATAACTCAATCCAGATGCTGACATCTGGAGATTGGGCTTACAGGTGCAGCTAAGGGTTCAGATCGAGTGGGGGACTTTTGTTTGGGTGCCTAATCAGGTATACTCATGTTTGTAAGTACAGTGGCACTCGCAAACTGTGGGTATAGAGGAGCCTAAGCAGATGGCTGTTGCTAAATATAAATTTATATATAAAGACCAACACTGATATAATTGCCATAAGGTGACCAAATTGTGGTAGATACAGTACCAGCCTTACAAAACGTATAAAAGATTACAGTACAGTAATACAATACAATACTTTGCTACTTAGTAGCTCCCATGCTTAAAGGGGTTATCCGGCTTCTTTGACATTTTTTTTTTTATTTCCCTATTGGGCTACATTGGGGCAGGTAAGTAGATAGTGACCACTTACCTGCCCTGCTGTCAGCCCCTCTCCCCCGGCTCAGAGCGGTCATGTGACCGCTCCTGCCGCGATTTTGCTGCTTCCGGTCATTTCATGTCAACATGGGCAGGGCCATGTTGACATGCAAATGTGGAACAGCATGTCGCCTCCCTGCTGGGCGGGTACAGTGTGATGAGCCCCGCCCCCTTCCCTGCACCCTCCCACACATTGCCCAGCACCTCTTACTCTCCAGTAACCTCCCCCTGCACTGCTGTGGGGTCCGTGACCTGGTGGAGGGGCCTGGCGGCGGCTGCCGCGGTGTCAGCTCCAGCATCGGGCCCCCTGCTCAGGATCACACATTCAAATGTACCGGCATCACAGATCACCGATGCCGGTACATTTGAAAGTGCTGATGAGAAGCAGCGCAGCGCTGCTTCTCATCACTGTCCCTCCCGCTGTCTGTGCTCTCTTCAGCACAGCGGTGACGTCACTACTGTGCTGATATGTCCAGAGCACAGACAGCGCACGAACGTGCAGGAGCGGCGGGGACCGAGGACAGGTGAGTATGTACTCCACATGTGTTCCCGATGGGGATGGGGGGGTTGCAGAGCCATTTGTGTGCGTGTGCAGAGCCATATGTGTGCGTGTGCAGAGCCATATGTGTGCGGTGCAGAGCCATATGTGTGCGTGTGCAGAGCCATGTGTGTGCGTGTACGGTGCAGAGCCATATGTGTGCGTGTGCAGAGCCATATGTGTGCGTGTAAGGTGCAGAGCCATATGTGTGCGTGTGCGGTACAGAGCCATATGTGTGCGTGTGTGGTACAGAGCCATATGTGTGCGGTACAGAGACATATGTGTGCGTGTGCGGTGCAGAGACATATGTGTGCGTGTGCGGTACAGAGCCATATGTGTGCGGTACAGAGCCATATGTGTGCGTGTGCGGTGCAGAGCCATATGTGTGTGTGTGCGGTGCAGAGCCATATGTGTGCGTGTGCGGTACAGAGCCATATGTGTGCGTGTGTGGTGCAGTGCCATATGTGTGCGGTGCAGAGCCATATGTGTGCGTGTGCGGTGCAGAGCCATATGTGTGCGGTACAGAGCCATATGTGTGCGGTGCAGAGCCATATGTGTGCGGTGCAGAGCCATATGTGTGCGTGTGCGGTACAGAGCCATATGTGTGCGTGTGCGGTGCAGAGCCATATGTGTGCGGTGCAGAGCCATATGTGTGCGTGTGGTGCAGAGCCATATGTGTGCGTGTGCGGTGCAGAGCCATATGTGTGCGTGTGCGGTGCAGAGCCATATGTGTGCAGTGCAGAGCCATATGTGTGCGGTGCATAGCCATATGTGTGCGTGTGCGGTGCAGAGCCGTATGTGTGCGTGTGCGGTACAGAGCCATATGTGTGCGGTACAGAGCCATATGTGTGCGTGTGCGGTGCAGAGCCATATGTGTGTGTGTGCTGTGCAGAGCCATATGTGTGCGTGTGCGGTGCAGAGCCATATGTGTGCGTGTGCGGTGCAGAGCCATATGTGTGTGTGTGCGGTACAGAGCCATATGTGTGCGTGTGTGGTGCAGAGCCATATGTGTGCGGTGCAGAGCCATATGTGTGCGTGTGCGGTGCAGAGCCATATGTGTGCAGTACAGAGCCATATGTGTGTGGTGCAGAGCCATATGTGTGCGGTGCAGAGCCATATGTGTGCGTGTGCGGTACAGAGCCATATGTGTGCGTGTGCGGTGCAGAGCCATATGTGTGCGGTGCAGAGCCATATGTGTGCGTGTGGTGCAGAGCCATATGTGTGTGGTGCAGAGCCATATGTGTGCGTGTGCGGTGCAGAGCCATATGTGTGCGTGTGCGGTGCAGAGCCATATGTGTGCGGTGCAGAGCCATATGTGTGCGGTGCAGAGCCATATGTGTGCGTGTGCGGTGCAGAGCCATATGTGTGCGTGTGCGGTGCAGAGCCATATGTGTGCGGTACAGAGCCATATGTGTGCGTGTGCGGTGCAGAGCCCGATGTGGGGCTGTTATTTGCAATGCTGTAGTGATACCAGGTCAGGTGCTGGGGAAGAATACTGACAGGGAATGTGTGTGCAGGGGGCGGGCAGAGGGCGAGGCTGGACACTGAGGCTGGGTGGTGACAGCTCTGACTGAGGTTCAGCACAGGAAGTGGTCATGTTTGCTGGAGCTGAATGTAAACAAGAAGCTGCAGAGAATAAAGGGATAATTCAAGAGGAACAAAAGTTAGAAAACAAAAAATAACAATGTAGGTGTGATTTATATGACAATACAACACAGATAAACTCAAAAATTTTTGTTAAGCTAATGTCGGACAACTCCTTTAATAATGGTCCCCTTAGTAGCCTGCATGCTGCATAAATGCCCCTTTATTATCCCTAATGCTTTATAGTGGCCCCCACAGTAGCCCCCTCTTTGTCTGATACCCCAGTACTATATATTGGCCTCCATTAGTAGCCCCAACACTGTATGATGGCCCCCTTAGTAACCTCCACACTGTATAACCACCACATTAAGAGCCCCAACACTGTATGATGGCCCCTTAGTAGCCCCCATGCTGTTTGATGGTACTATTAGCAGTCCGCATGCTGTATGATGGCACTCTCAGTGGCCAACTCACTGTATTATGGCTTCCACATTGTGTGATAGCCCTTAAGTAGCCTTCAAACTGTATAATGGCCCACTTAACAACCCCCACTCTGGATGATGACCCCATTAGTAGCCGCCATAGTGTATAATGGCAGTGTAGTAGTCTACACACTGTATGATAGCCCCGTTAGTAGGCCCTATGTTGTATAATGGTCTCCACATTAGCCCCCACACTGTATGATGGCCCCCTTAGTCTGCCCCATACTGTATGATGGCCCGAACAGTATCCCTCCCACCGTATGATGGCCCACTTAGTAGTCCCCACTCTGTATGATGGCCCCCTTAGTAGCCCCCACATTGTATGATGGTCCCCTTAGTAGACACCATTCTGTATTATGACCCACAAAATAGCCCACAAACTATATAATGGCCACCACACTGTATGATAGCCACAACAGTAGCCTCCACACTGTATTTTGGCCCCCTGAGTTAACCTCATGCTGTATTATGGCCCCCTTAGTAGCCCTGCACTGTATAATAGTCCCCTTAGTAGCCCCCACATTGTAAGATGGCCCCTGTAGTATCCTCCATTCTCTATAACGATTGAATTAGTAGCCACCACTTCGTATAATGTCATCTTTGCAGCCACCACACTGTATGATGCACCCCTCAGTAGTATTCATGCTATATGAGGCCCTCTTAGCAGGCCCCATGCTGTATGATGGCCTCCACAGTAGCCCCTACACTGTATGATGGCTCACATGCTAGTTCCAATTCTGTATGATGTCACCCACAGTATCCCTCACACTGTTTAATAGTCCACTTAGTAGCCCCCACTATGTATGTTGGCCCCTTTAGTAGTGTAGTACCCAGGGGACAGGGGGGGTTTTACCTTACTCGTCGCTGAGCTGGTGTGATGATCTGGGATGTCGCAGTGGCCTGCCCGGCTTTGTGCCCCGAGGTGTACACCAATAAGGAGGGAAGATGATGGGGGTAGTAGTAGGATGAATGTCGTGACGCCACCTGTGGTATGCGGCCAGGGATTTAGCCGCCGCTGCTGTTGCTGTCCTCCAGGGCAGATGGCAGTAGCAGTGTGGTAGCTACTAAGGGAGCTAATATACAGTGCATGGCTACTAAGGTGGCCATCATACAGCATAGGGGATACTTAGGGGGGGTGATAATATAATGTAGGAGCTACTGTTGTGGCCATCATACAGTGTGACGGCTATTGTTGGGTCATCATACAGAATGGGGACTACTAAGGGGACCATCATACCTAGTGAGAGTTAAAAAGAGGGCCATTATACAGAACGGGGGTCATTAAGTGAGCCATTATATAATTTGAGGGATACTGTGGGACCCATCATACAATGTTATGACTACTGTGTGGGCCATCATACAGTGTGGGGCTACTGGAAATTCACTTTTTGTTTTAGGGTTTGCATCAGTTCATGTAAAGAACATGCCTATAATTGTGAACATTTGGTTTTTATTTAATGTGAATCCAACAACAAATACGACAAAATAACTTAAAAATTCAGTGTGCATAACTATTCAACCCCTAAAGACAGTACTTTGTAGAGCCTTGTTTTGCTGCAATTACAGCTGCAAGTCACTTTGGATGAGTCTCTATGACCTTTTCACATCTTGAAACTGAGATTTTTGCCCATTCCTCAAGGCAAAACTGCTGTAGCTCCTACAAGTTAGATGGGTTCTTCTGGTGAACAGTAATCTTCAAATCTGACCACATATTCCCAATTAGATTAACCCTCCGTCACATACAATAGGCCTGACAGGCACTTCTCTTTTACTTTCATTTCTCCTTCCTCACCAGATTGTGAGGAAATCCCCTCCCTCCAGGTAGTCTCCTGTCTCTAGCAGCGCTGTGAAACCTCATACCACAGTTGGATTGCAGAGCTTCAGGAGGACAGATATAACTGCGCTAATCTCGCAGGCTCATTGTATGTGAACACATCACACTTAATAAGGTTGGTATTTTATGTTTTTATTCATCACATGCTCTGCAAGTATAATTTTTCTGGGGAAACTTCAGGATCTAATGCTGATTGAATATGTGTTTAATAGTACTTAAGGTACCTTAAAATTAAGTTTGTTTCCATAAATTTTCTTTGTAGAGTTTTTTGACAGAGTCGAACTGGGGACTATTTGGCGGGAGTTTTGAAATGTATGTATTTCAGAGTTATTAGTTTTATGTTAAGTAAATGGGGTTTTTTTGCACCTGATTATGTGTAGTCTCTTTTATTACATCCCTATGAAGGTCACTGATCACTTTTAGAGCACTGAAATTGTAAACATTAGATATTATAGGTATTTTTCTAGCCTGCGCCTGACAGTCACATTGTATGTGAACTCGTTAGAACCGATATTGTATGTGACGGAGGGTTATGGTCTGGGTTTTGACTAGGCAACTAGGCACTTGAATACATTTCCAAGTTTCCCCTTAAACCACTTGAGTGTTACTTTAACAGTATGCTTTGGCTCATTATTTTGTTGAAAGATGAACCTCCGTTCTAGTCTCACATCAATGACAGACAAACAGGTTTTGCTGAAGAATATCACCATTCACCTTCCTCTCAACTTGGACCATTATCTGTGCCCTGCTGCTGAAAAACATAAAAACATCTGCACAGCATGGAGTTGGCACCACCATGTTTCACTGTGGGGATGGTGTTCTTGGAATTATGGTTTGGCACCAGGCATAGCATTTACTTTGTTGACCAAAAAGTTAAATTTTGATCTCATCTGATCACAGTACCTTCCTTCGTATATTTTGGGAGTCTCCCGTATGTCGTTTGGCCAAATCAAAATGAGCCTTCCAATTTTTGGCTGTAAGTAAAGGCTTTTTTCTGGTCATTTTTCCCATTTAGGACAGCGCTATGGAGTGTACGAGTTATTGTGGTTGTGTGGACAGATACTCCAGTATCTGCTTCGGAACTCTGCAGCTCCTTTAGGGTTACCTTTGGTCTCTGTTCTGCCTCTCCCATTAATGCCCTCCTTGCCAAGGATGAGTGTACTGGTGGATGGTCCTCTCTTGGCAGGTTTGTTGTGATACCATGTTCTTTCTATTTGATGATAATGGATTTGATGGTTCTCTGGTAGATCATCAGAGATTGGGATATTTTTTTAGAAGACAACCCAGTCTTGTACTTCTAAACAACTTTGTCCCTGGTTTGTTTGGAAATCTCCTTGGTCTTCATGGTGTTGTTTGGTTAGTAGTGCCTCTTGCTTAATGACGTTGCAGCCTCTGTGTGCTTCCAATAAAGCTGTGTATATACTGACAGACCGTTTGACACTTAGATTGCACACAGGTGGACTTCCTTTCACTAAGCATGTGACTTATGAAGGTAATTGTTGTAACCAGAAATGTTTAGGGGCTTCATAGCAGTAGGGGTGAATACATATGCACGTGGCAATTTTTATTTATTTTATCCCATAAATTTAATTTTTGTCTATATTTTTCTCACTTCACATCCCCAACTGAGACTATTTAGTGCTAATGCATCATACACAAATCGGATTACAAAAAAAGAAGCAATCAAAACATCATATCTAGTCCAAAACTGTATGAATAAAAAGTCATTTTAAGGTGCAAATAAAATCTCAAAAATCCCCATCAAGCAAAAATTTTAAATGTTACAGTTCTACAAGCAAATTTATTTTTAATGAAATTCCAATTTTTCATTACCACTTATATAAATAAACATGCATGTTTGGCATCACTGTAATATTACTGATCAGTAGAATATTGCCAGATCATTTTTATTGTATAATAAACACTGTGAAAACAAAACACCAAAAACAATGGCGGAGTTGCGCTTTTTTTCACAGTTTCAGAAATCTTGGAATTGTTTTTCTGCTTTCTAGTACATTACATGATAAAATGGATGGTACGACTTCCCCAGCAAACAAAAATCCGTCTATGGCTAAGTCGGCAGAAAAGTACAAAAGTTATGGCTCCTGAAGAAAGGGATGCAAAAATGAAACTGCAAAAATCAGAACATCACCCAATTGAACAGGGGTTAATCGATATGTAAATTTTATCCATGAAAGTTTCATCAATGATTTTCATAGATAAAAAAATAAACTGCAAAGCGTTTCCTATCCTTTAGGCCTCTTTCACACGTAAGTCAAAACCACACACTGACGTGTTAAGGATGCATATGTCCCTCCATGTGCTGTGATTTTGGCACAAGTGTGTTCTCCATGTGCTATTTGTGATAGCACATGGAGATCAGGCACTCCTATACTCACCTGTACCCGGCGCTGCTCTCCATGGTGCTGATGTCTCCGGCTCTCCTGTCTCCGTCTGCTGCTGTCTACCCGCGGCTGCTGCTTCCGGGTTGCGGTGCAGTGAATATTCATGAGCATAATTAGCTGGGCCTGAAACAAGCATTTAATTCAAAGATACGTGATTTTTCTGGTACGTGTTTCACGGATCACACCAATGTGTGGTCCGTGTGACATCAGTGATGCCAGAGAAAAACGGACTTGTCTCCATGCAGAACATACGCATACGCGTGTGCACCGCACAGAAACACGATCAGTGAGAAATAATTGATGTGTGTGCAGACTCATTGATTTTAATGGGACTGCATATGTGCGTGATTCCGGTAAGTGTAAAAACAGCAACATATGTGCCACAATCACTGACGTGTGAAAGAGGCCTTACAATGTTATTCACAGATAACAAATGGATTTATACAAATGGCATTCATGAGTTGTAGGTTATTTTCACAGACTCATAGATTTGTATGGGTAATTTTGATCCATGACTCCAATCAAAACCAGACATGTCACAGTGATTTCTGCGTGGACATGAACATATGAACAGCTCCATAGACTAAAATAAGTATGTGTTGTTTTTGTGAAAACCATGGATAGATCATGTACATAATTCACAGATGTCTGGATAAGGCCTTATTATTATATTGAAAAAGTACCCAAATGATGAAAATTATCTATTTATGTATCTTGTGCTTCTTTTCAGGTAGAAAAAGAAGTTGCACATTTTTGTCACATATTACAGAAATAGTTTTGTTTTTTATTTATGCTGTTCTCTGCACAATTAGTCCGGTTTCCCACATCCTGGATTCGGCGCACGCCAGTACAGTGTATACAGTACAGTGACAGCGCCGCAACGTCCGGGTCCCATGCTCCAGTCACATGACAGCATGTGACCGGCGCTTGTCGTGCTGCCATTGCACTGTATACATTGTACTGGCGTGTGCCGAATCCGGCAAAACGGCGAAAACCTGGATGTGTGAATCTAGCCTTAATCTTCATCATTGCAGGCACATGATGATGGCTGATTTAATCAGTCGTCAAGTCTCTTTAACATCCGTGGGTGCATTGTAGTTCTGCCTACGGCTGTTAACCTGGTACATATGTCGCAGGCGGAGAAGGAGACGCTGCGCTCTCCCACTGCTCGGGTCCGGCTGCTGCTGCTGCTGCTCGTTGGTGGCTCGAGTGGTGGGCCGGATCCCGGGGACTCGAGCGGCGCTCCTCGCCCGTGAGTGAAAAGGGGAATGGTTTTGGGGGTTTATTGTCCGTGACGCCACCCACGGTTGTGGTGAGGTTGTGACACCACCGCTGCTCTGGACGGGGATCCCGGGAGTGGTGACAGGGAGCAGCTCAGATGTTGTTTTCTCCCCTCCGTGGGTAGGGGGTTGGTTGTCCCGGGGCCCGGTGAGGGGTAGGGATGGATGGCAGGCGGGTTACGGGGCCTGGCGAGGTGCAGGGTCACGGGGGCAGCGCTGTGCCGCACGGCACGGTGGTACTCACTCAGCCAATGATGTACACAGAGTCTCCGGTAAAACAAACGGCTGGATGGACGGGTCCCACAGACGGCTGCTGTGTTGTTTCTCCCGGCAGGTTGATGGTGACTGCCTTTCCCTGCCCCTGTGTAGTGTAAACGGTTCCAATGGGTTCCCACCGGTAACCCGCTCCCCAGCTGTGAAGGTTGCTGAAGGAGCCCCTTTTGCCCGCAGGCTCTGGCCCTGGGAACTGTAGTCTTGGCGGTGACTGTGTTTCCCTCTCTCGGTTGGACTGTTGCCTTCTGTCGGGACTTGGTTGCTGGGAAACCCAGGAGGTTCCCTTCGCTAACGGATTTGACAATTTCAACGGCGACTCCTAGCCTTGTCGGGGTCCGTAAGCCCTGCCGGTTGGTGCTGGCTTCTCTTTGCGTACCGGTCCGGTACCGCCGGGCCACCGCCCGTCCACGGTCCTTACGGTTGGCTCCGATCGGCCTCTCCTGCAGACGGTCACCACCGTCTGCCAACCTTGCTGTACTGTCCGGGCCACACACCCGGACCAACTTCAGATTGCTCTACTGCTACTTCACGTCCTCTCTCCACTCCTCTCCAAACTTAATCTGCAAACTAAACTAAACTAACTGTTTTTCCCGCCTCCAGGACTGTGAACTCCTCGGTGGGCGGGACCAACCGCCTGGCCCGCCCCCTGGTGTGAACATCAGCCCTTGGAGGGAGGCAACAAGGGTTTTTGTCTGACTTTGGTGTGCCTGACTGGGGTGTGGGGTGTGTAGGTGTAGTGCTTGTGACGTCCTGGCTTGTCCAGGGCACCACACATACAGCTGTCGTTATGAATATCCTGTGAACGCCGACCCATGAGCAGCATACATTTCAGACTATGATTTCTGCTATACATAGCAGTGCTGATGCACTGCTATGTACATCACTAGATATCGGATGACCACAGCTTCAAGTCCTTTAAAGAGATTATTAAATCTAATATAAAGTGAAAGTGAGAAAAACTTTTTAAAAATATGAACAAAAACCACAAAAATTCACATCATCAGATTCATCACTCTTTTTCCCCATCAGAAATAAAGCAATTAAAAATTTTTACATATTTGGATATCTGGTATCACTCACTTCGGAAAAGTCAGATCTATCACAATATAAAATAAATGAATCCAATTGGTAAACACAGTAATAAGCCGTGACAGCCAGACTGTTGCAATAAAAGAGACAATGAAAATGTTGTATCTACTTTAAAATCTAATCAGTAAAAACATCGGCTCAGGGCGTAAAAACAAGCTCTCACAGCCCCACATGCCAAAAATTTAAAACGTTATGGGTCATGGAAATTTGCAACACAAGGAAAATTAGTTTTCTTACATATGTTCAATTCTTATTTCACCACTTAAAGTAAAAAAAAAAACACAAAACTATAGATGTTTGGTATCTGCGTACTAGTACTGACCTGGAGAATGATACGGGCAGGTCTGTTTTATCATATAGTGAACATGATAAATAAAAAAATCCAAAAAACAATTGTGGAATTCCACTATCTTTGCAATCCCCCCCCCCCCCACTTGGAATTTTGTTCTCGCATTGCAGTGTATCACATGACTAACTGAATAATGTCATTCAAAAGTACAACTCGTCCCGCAAAAAACAAGCCCTCCTATGGCTCTTGGAAGAAGGGGAGGATAACAACGAAAGCGGAAAAACGCAAGGTCGTGAACAGGATAAAAATATATGCTTTTATAAAATATCTCCCATAACATAGTGTAGTCACAAAATTTGTTTTCAGATCTATAAATAACAAAATTGATACTTCAATATGGACAATAATGATTATATGAACCTTATAAGAAGAGCATTATAATAATAATTTTCATTTATATAGCGCCATCATATTACACTGCACTTTGAAATTCGGTGGGGCCATGTCCAGACAATATGAGATATCACAGAGTAACACAATGCAACAGAGACAAGAGGAGGGAGGGCTCACAAGCTACAATAGGAGTGAAAGGTATTATGCTTCCGATCTACATTCAAGCTTCTCGCACACTCCTTTAGATATTTATTGTCTTTCCTTTTCTTTTCACTGTCTTGTACAGTTGTTTTCGTCTTTTACGTTTTTCTAGATAGATCAACTGCCTTACTGAAGAATTTCTTAACATTACCACTAGATGGCAATATAGTTCTAGTAAATAAATGACCTTATCAGTGTCACATGCATTTT
Organism: Anomaloglossus baeobatrachus; assembly: GCF_048569485.1. NCBI lineage: Eukaryota > Metazoa > Chordata > Amphibia > Anura > Aromobatidae > Anomaloglossus > Anomaloglossus baeobatrachus. The sequence continues at coordinate 567,872,441 of NC_134354.1, read as the reverse complement.
ATGTAGCCCAAATCTTCCTATAATATATGTACATGCTTTTGTAAATGTATCTGTCATTTAAAAAAAAACACAAAAAAACACACAAGCTTTTGCAGCTGTGGCTTGTTATTAAAGCATGAATGTAGAAAAAATGGCAGCCAGGCTGCACGACTAAATCCAGATATATTATTCTTTGAAACCCTCCAGTGTTTCAGAAAAAATATACTTTGAAGATCCGGCCGGGGACCATAACCGAGACAAGACTAGTCCAGCACTGCCTCCAAACAACTTTTCCCCAGCAGGTGATTGACAAGTCTCTTCTTCATCTGTACATAAGGACCTGTCAATGACCTTCAGGAGGAATGACAGTGTCTGGGAGGGAGGTAAGGGGAGGGGACATCGGGCTAATTTTGTCTCAGCCAGATCTTATAAGAATACTTGAATAAGAATACCTGGCCGCTATTGTGAAACTCGGCTGGTAGTCCTGCTGCCCGCGACTTCAGCAGCATGGATATCCTGACAGATTCCCTTTAAGCATTGTATCTTAAGGGTGCTTTACACACTGCAACATTGCTACCGATATATCGTCGGGGGTCACGTCGTTAGTGACGCACATCCGGCGCCGGTAGCGACATCGCAGCGTGTGCCAACAAGAAGCGACGATCAACGATCGCAAAATCATTCAAAAACGGTGATTGTTGACACGTCGCTCCTTTCCTTAATATCGCTGCTGCCACAGGAACGATGTTGTTCGTCGTTTCTGCGGCAGCACACATCGCTATGTGTGACACCGCAGGAACGACAAGCATCTCCTTACCTGCGTCCACCGGCAATGAGGAAGGAAGGAGATTACGTCCCGCTCATCTCCGCCCCTCCGCTTCTATTGGCCGGCCGCTTAGTGACGCCGCAGTGACGTCGCTATGACGCCGAACGCACCTCCCCCTTGAGGGACGGATTGCTCGGCGGCCACAGCGATGTTTCTGACAAGGTATGTGCAATGCATGTGACGCTGCCGTAGCAATAATGTTCGCTACGGCAGTGATTACCAAATATCGCACGTACAATGGGGACGGGTGCTATCGCGCTCGACATCGCTAGCAATCGCTAGCGATGTCGCAGCATGTAAAGCAATCTTTAGTCCTGTTACGTGACTGCGGGTCTCCAAACACAACTTAAACGGCCTCATGGGTAAATATAAGGCTATGGATTTTGGGTCAGCAGACCCCCGTACAGTAAATACATTGTGGTTTGTACTCAGATTGTGAATGACAGAGATGTAAATATTAAAGTAATTTTTCACTTGCCCTTTTGGTACATTTTTTTTCCAGTTTTTGAAACCAAATCTAAAGCATTCACTAAAGCATGCATAAAAACAGTAGATTTGGAATATTTTCATTATTTTTCCACTTTGTTTAGAAACCACTCTTGATATTGGTGCAAAAAACTACATTAAAATATTATATAACAAAGTATCCTAACTTTTATGGCGAATTCCTCAGACTATATTTTTATTTACCTTTCCGAATTATCTACAGAAATGAATGCGATCTGTCATTACCTGTCTACAGTACACTACTAATTGCTCACTGGACTAAGTGGCTTGTGATCTAAGTGGGAGTTAAAAAAACAGGAGCGTTGCTGCTGAATAAGAATGTATGGACTAAGGCTGCTTTCACACATCCTGTTTTAGCAGTGCGACTAAATCCGGCTCTAAAACCTATGCAACGGATGCGGCGAAAAAAAACGCATCCTTTGCATACGTTTTTACATGCGACACGTCCGGATTTTGCCGGTTGCGGCACGCTACTGAGCATGCGCGTTGCAAAAAAACGCATGCGGCGGCCGGATGCGTTTTTTACTGCATCTCGCCGCATCTGGCGTCCATAGGCATGCATTGGAAAAAGCGCCGCATCGGACGGATGCGGCGCAATGCGGTTTTTTTTTTGCCGGACCAAAAAACGTGCCAGGCAACGTTCCATCCGGCCGCCGCATGGGCTAAATATGCCGCATCCGGCAAAAACCGGATTGAACGCAAGGCCATGCGGCACAATCCGGCACTAATGAAAGTCTATCGGCGGCAAAAAAAAAACTGTTGCGCTTTTTCTGCAAAGAGCCGGATTATGCCGCACAGCAAAAACCGGATGTGTGAAAGCAGCCTTAGGCTACTTTCACACATCCGGTTGTAGCAGTGCGGCACAATTCGGCGCTCTGCTGAAAAACGAAACCGTTTTTTTTTTGCCGCCGGTTTCGTTTTTTCCAGCATTGACTTGCATTGGCACCGCATTGTGCCGCATGGGCTTGCGTTCCGTCCGGTTTTTGCCGCATACGGCAAATTTAGCCGATGCGGCGGCCGGATGGAACGTTGCCTGGCACGTTTTTTGCTCCGGCTAAAAAAAAAACGTATTGCGCCGCATCCGGCCGCTGCGGTGCATTTTTCAATGCATGCCTATAGACGCCGGATGCGGAAAAAACGCATCCGGCCACCGTATGCAGTTTCTTCCACTGCGCATGCTCAGTAGCATGCCGCAACCGGAAAAAAAATGGACGGGCCGCATGTAAAAACTTATGCAAAGGATGCGGTGTTTTCGCCGCATCCGTTGCATAGGTTTAACAGCCGGATTGAGCCGCAGTGCTCAAACCGGATGTGTGAAAGTAGCCTTAGTAGAGTGTTTAAGTGCTACATTTAACAATATTTCTTTGTAGCATTTAGCAAGGTTTTTATTTGAACAACTTGTGTTCTAACTATTGACACAATTTAGTACAGTTTTTTTACTGTGGCGCAGTACCTAATTTGAAGGAGTTAATTGTTCTCAGGTGTTAAAGTAAAAATGAGGTCTCAGTCTGAGCTTGCTCCCTGGGCTTGCTGATATAAGTGGCTTGTGAATTGAGTTGAGCAAATCAATTTGATGCCAGTAGAATTCATGTTGAATTTTTGGAGTTCAATGAGTTTTCGAACAAGTTGCAATTTGCTTTCTGCGAACTTCCTAACATCTCACATCTCACATTTTAGGAAACTACACAGGCCAGAGAAATCCCACATAATGCATATAATTTCATGGTGTACCACAGCCAATCAGGAAGAACTATCATAGCCTGCATCAGAAAAGGTACACGAAATGCAACAGTCATTATGAGGAATCTGGATAGTGAAAGGACGTCACAGCTGAACCTTAGGCATTCTTCACACTTCCATGTTTTCAGTCCATGTGGTGTCTGTTTTCACACGTACCGGAGACACGTTTATTATTAAAGTTAATAGAGATCTTCATACCTGCGTGTTTTCACCCGGACTATGTGTCCATGTGAAAAACATGCATATCCAGGTGATTTGCATGGAGACAAGTCAGTGATTTTCTGGCAGCATGGTTCAAATATGGACAGGATATGAATGGCATCTGTGTTACATTTGTGTGACAAATACCGGAAAAAATGGATGCAACTGAAATAAATGTTTTTTTATGTGTAAAAGATGTGCAAAGCTTGCAAAATGATAGATGATAGATTGGTGTGTCAGTCTCCGAAAGGAAACATTTTTTCCACTCAGACTCTGTTTTAGCCTCTCATACAGCCAGATCAGATCTCATACTCTACACTGACTAGGGGCAATAACCCCAAATTACCAAGTCTGTAAATTGAGGTTCTCATCTGGCATAAATCCTAAGTCATATGGCAAGGCTCATTAAAGGATCACTTTCAACTTTTAGGATTGCTACTTGCAATAGGTGGCACTAGAGTTCATCTACTTCCTCCCTGAAGAGACAATTTGCATAGATATACATATATATATATATATATATATATATACACTAGTAGGTGGCCCGATGCTACGCATCGGGTATTCTAGAATTTACGTATTGTGTAGTTAATGTATGATTTTTGTTTTATATATATATAAATATATATATAGATGTTGTTGTGTGTAGTTACCAAGTGTTTATGTAGGGCGCTGTACATGTTCTGGGTGTGGCGGGGGGTGACAGCGGTGTTGTTTGTGTGTTGCGTTGTGTGTGTTGCGTTGTTTGTGGACCGTTGTGTGTCTGTAGCGTTGTGTGTGTGTGTTGCACGGTTTGTGTGGGTGTGGGGTGTGTGTGTGTGTTTTGGTGGGATGTATGTTTTGTGCAATGTGTGTGTTGTGCGGCATGTGCGTATATTTGTGTGTTGGGTGTTTGTGTGTTGGGTGTCTGTGTGTGTGGGTGTCTGTGTAGGGCAGTGTTTGTGGTTCCCAGTGTGTGTGTGGTGTGTTGTGCAGTGCGTGTGTGGCGGTGTGTGTGTGTTTTGGGGGGAATTGTGCACCTCCCATCGTGCTCCATACCCCATGCTGCGCACCCCACATCGTGCTCCATCCCCCATGCTGCGCACCCCCCATCGTGCTGCATCCCCCATGCTGCGCACCCCACATCGTGCTCCATCCCTCATGCTGCGCACTCCCCATCGTGCTCCATCCCCCATGCTGCGCACTCCCCATCGTGATCCATCCCCCATGCTGCGCACTCCCAATCGTGCTCCATCCCCCATGCTGCGCACTCCCCATCGTGCTCCATCCCCCATGCTGCGCACCCCAATCGTGCTCCATCCCCCATGCTGCGCACTCCCCATCGTGCTCCATCCCCCATGCTGCGCACCCCCATCGTGCTCCCTCCCCCATGCTGCGCACCCCAATCGTGCTCCATCCCCCATGCTGCGCACTCCCCATTGTGCTCCATCCCCCATGCTGCGCACCCCCCATCGTGCTCCATCCCCCATGCTGCGCTTCCCCCCATCGTGCTCCATCTTCCATGCTGTGCACCCCCCATCGTGCTCCATACCCCATGCTGCGCACCCCCCATCGTGCCCCATACCCCATGCTGCGCACCCCCCATCGTGCTCCATCCCCCATGCTGCCCACCCCCCATCGTGCTCCATGCCCCATGCTGCGAACCCCCATCGTGCTCCATCCCCCATGCTGTGCACCCCCCATCGTGCTCGATCCCCCATGCTGCGCACTCCCCATCGTGCTCCATCCCCCATGCTGCGCACTCCCCATCATGCTCCATCCTCCATGCTGCGCACTCCCCATCGTGCTCCATCCCCCATGCTGCGCACCCCCATCGTGCTCCATCCCCCATGCCGCGCACCCCCCATCGTGCTCCATCCCTCATGCTGCACACCCCCCATCATGCTCCATCCCCCATGCTGCGCACCCCCCATCGTGCTCCATCCCCCATGCTGCGCACTCCCCATCGTGCTACATCCCCCATGCTGCGCACTCCCCATCGTGCTACATCCCCCATGCTGCGCACCCCCATGTGCTCCATCCCCCATGCTATAATCGTTCTCCTATTATATTCAGAGAGGAGTATAATAGGAGGACTATAATAAGAGGAGTAGTCCTGGGGGGAGAGGAGTATAATGCCGGCTCCCTGCACATGTGTACCAGGAGCCGGTGTACGCTGGTAACTATGATACACATCGGGTAACTAAGGGACCTTCGTTACCCGATGTGTATAATGGTTACCAGCATTCACCGGCTCCGTCACGATCCCAGCAGCGCAAGGTTATGTCTGGCGCTGCTGGGATCGTGATGGAGCCGGTGTATACTGGTAACTATGATACACATCGGGTAACTAAGGGACCTTAGTTACCCGATGTGTATAATGGTTACCAGCGTACACCAGCTCCATCACGATCCCAGCAGCGCAAGGTTTTGTCTGGCGATACGTGCGGAGGGCTGGGGCGAGCGGCCAATCCATGCGGGGGGGCGGAGCCGAGGCGAGCGGCCAATCCGTGCGGGGGGCGGAGCCGAGGTGAGGCGAGCGGCCAATTTGCTGTTTGTCACCGTAAGGACACAATTTTGGAGCAAGACAGACAGACAGACAGAATAAGGCAATTATATATATATATATATATATATATATATATATATATATACAGAGAGAGAGAGAGCAAGAGAGTGAGAGAGAGGTGGCTAATAAGCGTGTACAGCTATTTAGCAGAAATAATTAATAATTTAAGAAAAAAAATTACATGGGGGACCCCCCTAATTTTCATAACCAGCACAGGTACTGCAGCAGCAGCAGCGGGCTGCAACCCTCAGCTGTATCTTCATTGTTTTTGATAAATAGAGGGGATCCCAAGCTGATTTTTGTAATTATTTGAACAAATCATTTTAAAAAAATAGCGTAGGGTCCGTCCCATTTCTTAAAACCAGCCAAGGGACAGCAGGAAACCAGGGCTGATATTTTTAGGGTTTAAACGGACATGGTTATTCCCAGCCTAAAAATAGCAGCTGCATCCACTCCAGAAGTAGCATATCCATTAGATGCGTCAATTCTGGATCTGTACTTGGCTCTTCTTGTTGCCCTGGTGCAGAGGCAAATGGGGTAATATATGGGGTTGAGGCAAGTTGTGAATTGCCAGCTGGCATCAAATCCTGATATTAGTAATAGCTGGGCATCTATTAGACACCCCCATTACTAATCCAGTAGTTGAAAGTATCAAAATACATTTTATTTGAACAAGCTCCCCCCAACTACAGCCCTTGTTCACCAATTTATTTAAAACATTTATTAAAAAAAAGGTCTGCAGTAATCCATAGCAAGATCCCAGGAGGATCCCTAAAAGCAAACCTGAAAAACACAAAAAGAGAAAATTATTATATAAATAAAGACAAGAGACAAACTCATTCACTAATTTCTCTGAAAGAATTCTAATCTAAGCCCACCGTAATCTAAACGGGGTCCCCCAATGTTCCAGGACTTGCTGTCCTAGCCTATGAAGAACAGATCGTTCCTCATTAGCTGGGAGAGCAGCCACTGCAACCTCACACACTGTTCTGTGTGAGAACCACTGCAGGAAACCGAGAATACTTCATGAAACCAAAGCAGGTCACAGAAGTGGCTCACACAGTAGTATGTGAGCCGCAGCAGGCAGTGAAGAGCAGTGACCTAATGAGTTCACCATGGTTCAATGCCCACGATGGTTCTCATGCCCAGTATCTTTGTGTGAGAACAGTGGGCAGTGAACTGAGTTGAACTCATGAGTTCCCCATGGGCTCTTGCGATACTTGGCATGAGAACCACAGAGGGCATTCAACTTTGAGGAACATCATGGGACCTTACAATAGATTACTGCAGACCTTTTTTTTAATAAATTTTTTAAATAAATTGGTGAATGAGGGCTGTAGTCGGGGGATGTTTTTTCAAATAAAATTTATTTTGATACTTTCAACTCCTGGATTAGTAATGGGATTGTATGATAAATGCCCAACCATTACTAATACCAGGGCTTGATGCCAGCTGGCAATTCACAGCTGGCCTCTACCCCATATATTACTCCTTTTGCCACCACACCAGGGCAACCGGAAGAGCTGAGTACAGCTCCAGAATTGATGCATCTAATGGCTGAATGGCTGCATCACTTCTGGGGTGGCTGCATGACCCTTCCCACCCAAAAAAATATCAGCCCCCAGTTGTCTGCTATCACTTAGTTGTTTTTTTTTTTGTTTTTTTTTAAATGGGGGGACTCCACACCATTTTTTCAAATTATTTGTTCAGATAATTAAAAAAATAAGCTTGGGATCCCTTCTGATTTTCAAAGCCAGCAAAGGAACAGTGGGTTGCAGCCTGCAGCTGCTGCTGGTTATGAAAATCAGGGTAAATCCCACATCTTTTTTTTTTTTATTAAATTATTCATTAATTCTGCTAAATACAGTACAAGCTATCTAGCCATCTCTATCTATATATCTATCTATTATCTAACTCTCTATCTATTATCTATTGATTATCTATCTCTCTATCTATCTATATATATATATATATATATATATATATATATATATCTACTATCTACCTAACTATATAGCATTTATCTATCATTTTTCTGGCTTTGCACATCTTTTACACATAAAAAAACATTCATTTCAGTATCATGCGATTTTTCTGGTACCGGTCACATGGATGTCACATGGACGTGTCACATGCACATACAGACAGCACACGTATGTCACACAGATTACACACAGATGACACACACAAACATATGGACGGCCAAACACATCTCCAAAACGGACAGTGCAACACTTTTGGTTTTTGCACGGATGTGTCAAGGGAACCTTAGTGATAGGGAGAGAACGCTCTAAAACACTGAAAAATATTAAAAAGATAAGGTTGTGTTGTTGAACAGCAATGAAAAAGTGTTGTGTGAAGAATAGAATATAATCCAGAGATAATAATGAGAGGCATCAGAGAGTTGGTATTGATTGTTTAGTGCTCCTGGCCTACCACAATATAACACTTTTTTTCATTCATGCTGAAGCAAGCCACCAATATTGATGAAAGAATAAAATAATATTTGACTGCCTTACAAAGTCATGATCTACATTTTTCTTTTGTTTTTTGCATACTCTCATTTTAATCCAATTTGACATATGTAAATACCATACCAATACTGCTGTCTCCTGCCCCTGTTGTTTGTGTTGCTTTCTGGGGGTGTACCCAGCATTTCTTAGTCTGTCCTCTTTTGGGAAGAATAGGATAGTGCTAAATAAAATGCAAAGGAAAAGTAAGAAATACAAACATTTAACTGTATAAATATCAGCCACTCAAAGTGTACTTGTCACAAATGTCTGACTTTTGCAGATCTGTTTTCTTAGTCACATATGACGCATCTACACACCAGACCCATACTGCAAAATTTTAATGCTGCTATTTTTAAGGCATGGAATTTATTTGCCAGTCTTCTCTGGAAAAGGGGAACTGAGGATCAATACAGTGATGAAAGTCATAATATAGCAGCACAATTATGCCATTAGAGAAAATAATTAGAACAATACACATAGATTGCTTCCTTTGACAAGAATTTTAATTTAATTAATGTTATTTTTTCTTATTTATCCCAGTAATTTTTGTTACATTTTTTTAGGTATTTTAAATGTTAGAAAATTCATGTACAACATAAAGTTTTGCATATTTACATTGTTTTAATATTTTGTATAACATGCTTAGTCAATCCTTTCCTATTCCTTTTACCCTTGCTTAACCTTAGTTTCCCCCCCTTTTTATCTTATTTTACCCTTCTCTTCCCTTTATATTTTGTTTCCCAAATTTATCAAAAATTTCAATAAAACTGTTTGAACAAAACAGTGACAAAAGTTAATTCTAATTCTATTGTAGCAAAAAAAAAATGTATAGTAAAATAAAACATTGCAATGGTAAAGAACAGAGGAATGTAAAAAAAAATACTTATATCTCGGCATCTGGCAATAAAAATGTAGTAACCGCAAAGAGCAGTAGTACTCCATCTGGTACCAGCTATCCGGGCTATAGTACTCTGAATAACAGCTCACAATTTACCTCTCTTACTTTGTTGTGGACTGTATGGCACAGCACTCATTTCAGTAATACAGGATGATGTTATACCTGACATATACCTGACATTAGAATCAGTGTTCTGCACATCCCTGCTCCTCCGCCATGACAACAGGCAATCTTATCAACTGCTTAATTTCCATCTCTGTATTTTCTAACCCACAGTTCTCTAAGCCATAGCACCCTAAGGAAGATATTTCACAACATTTTCTTTCAGTTGATATGTTGGATGAGATAGTCAGCATTTGGTCTTCGATGAGATGAGGTGATGGAGAAAGAGAACGAGACTCAACATGGCTACCTGTGTTAGTGATATAAGTAGAGGCATTGGCAAACAAGGCAGTATGGGCAATGGCAGATGAACTGTTAGTGACACTTTGAAACAGAACAAATCTAGAAGTGGTAAGCAGGTCATTACTTTTCTCACACTGAGCCAACTGTCAGCTGAGTCTGGGATGATGATGCTAATGATTGCCCACGGACGGTCTGCATTTAACCAAGGGGGAATGTGGCACCCTGGACTGGCCAGGTCGTCACAGGTACTGCAACACACACCCCCACCCCGAGACAGGCACATCAGCCAGACACAAAATCCTTGTTGCCTCCCTCCAGGGTCTGATGTCCACACCAGGTGGGGTGGAGCCAGGCAGTTGGCCCTGCCCACTGAGGAGTTCACAGGCCTGGAGGTGGGAAAAAGAGAGGAGTTCAGTTAGGGAAGTGAAGGAGAGAGGATTGAAGTAGGAGGGGAGGAGTAAACTGTCTGTGCCCGGGTGTGTGGCCCGGGCACTAAGAGCAAGGTTGGCAGATGGTGGTGGCCGTCTGCAAGAGAGGCAGATCAACGCGGAACCGTAGGACCGGGGACGGGCGGTGGCCCGCCAGTACTGAACCAGGGAGCGAAGTGAAGCCAGCACACACAGGCAGGGCCTACGGACCCCGACCAGGCTTGGAGTCTCCATTAGAGGTCAAATCCATCAGTGACCGGAACCCTAGCGGTTTCCTAACAGCCAAGACCCGATTGAAGGCAACTGTCCGACCAGTAGAAGGAAATACAGCTACCACCACAGCTAGAGTTCCAAGGGCCAGAGCCTGCGGGCAAAAGGGCTCCTCCGGCACATATACACGCTGGGCAGCAAGTTACCAGTGGGAATCCATCGGGACCGAACATACACAAAGGTGCAGGGAAAGGCAGCCACCACCAACCGTCCGGGAGAAGCTACAGCAGCCGGCTGCGGGACCCGTCCATCCAGCCGTTTGGTTTACCAGAGGCTTTGTGTACATTTGTGGCTGAGTGAGTACAACCGTGCCATCCGGCACCGGGCTGCGAAGTCCAGGCGACCCTGCACCTTGCCAACCCTGCCTCCCCGTCACCTAACCGGGCCTCGGGAACCAACAACCCCTACCCACGGAGGGGGAAAACAAAATCCCAGGTGCTCCCTACCATCGCTCCCGGAATCTCCGTCACCAGCAGCGGTGGTGCCCCAACCTCACCACAACCCGTGGGTGGCGTCACGGACTAAATCCCCAAACCCAAACTACCCCTTTCACTCACGGGCGAGGAGCGCCGCTCGAGTCCCCGGATCCGGCCCACCGCTCGAGACACCGAGCAGCAGCAGCAGCAGCGCCAGACCCGAGTGTTAGCGAGCGCAGCGCCCTGCCGCCCGCGACAACTTGGCGTCACGAACAGGATCTTACCGCTCTGCCGGCTGGTAGAGGTGCGCCTTGTGTTTCCCTGCCGGCGGTGTCCGGCCGAAAAATTTCAGAATCCGCCATCTTGGGCGCGAAGATTTTCCCGCTCGAGCGTCTCCTCGAGTAGTGGAGGCGTGAAAGCCGAAACCCCGCTCCTGAAGAGGAGGTGCCGAGGTAGGACCAAGTGTGGACGGATGGCGTCCGGCCGCATGTAAACCGAGGCCATAAGAGCAGGGACGCCAGGACTCTGTCAACAACCCGGTTCCTGGAACCCTGAAGCCGCGATACCATGTCAGCCCCGCCTGCACCACCCGGGGCCCAGCAGCCTGAGCTCGGGACCGTGGTGTGGATGAGGGCCTAAGTAACTGTCTAACCAACATCATCAGAATCAGATACGTCTCCTGGCGGAGCAGTGGACTACCGAGGTGGAAGCGCTGGCTGCGAATGCCCAGATGCACGAGATGGGAGCCAACGTGGCGGAGCTGGTGAGTGACCCACGCCTCCATGTCCCACAGGGACTGGCCGCTGCGGCTGGGAGACCCGGTCCGATCCTGACCCTTGTACCGTCCCTGCCACTACCCATGGGGCTCCTCAGCGCTAACCTGCCTGACCTGCTGCCCCGTGCTATGGCGGTGGGGCCCGAGATGCTGGGTGCCGAGGGCCCGGAGGTCAGAGAGCTGAAGGAGGCTGCAGGCTCGGATGCCGCTGCGACGGATGACGGTCCACCTGGCGCAGAGGAGAAGGAGGCCTCGGCAGTCTGCCTGGCCCTGGAGGAGGCGCCTGACCGTGAGGGAGTTAAGAGTGATGATTCTGGGCCCGATACAGAGCCCGTTTCGGAGTCCGAGGAAGTGGGTGAGAATCTTTGTCACGGCAGTGGGCCGGTGGCTTTCTATGTCCCGCGCGCTGGTGGATATGGATACCGGGTGGCCTTTTCCCAACAGGCCTGCCACCGCATGTTTGAAATATTGGCAGTGGAGGGTGAGGCCACCTCAGAGGAAGAGTCGGAGTAAGGCAGCGGTCCCTCCGCTGCACCGTTGTCCCCGTTGGGACTATCAGTAACGTTACCCCTGTTTAAATAAATGAATGAATCAAACCGAGAGAATAAACTGATTGACACCGTGATTGACCCGGCCGTAGCCGGCAAGTTGTCCCCGTAGGGGACCCTTTGTTACCATTGACATGAGGAACTCTTCATGGACATGCCTGAGAACTTGCAGGGCACCCACGAACTTGTGGGATTGTAAATATGTTGGGGGTATGTTTTCCGTTGCCGCCTCCGGAGAGGCAGGTTTGGAGGATGGGCCTGGAGGAAAGTGATGGCCCAGGTCCGCCACTACCACAACCGGTGGCGATCCTCCGGGGGTCAGGGGTCCCCCATGGACGTGGGGTCCCCTGAAGTGACAGTCGGGTGTGAGACACCATACCCGTTCCCGCTCGGGCAGCCTGGATCTGGACTGGGGTCAAGGGGTGCTGCCCACTTCCTAGGGGCAGCATCAGGGCTAGGTTGCTTGGGTGGGAGAGCGGAAACCGTCCGTCCGTTGTTATTAAAAATGTAAATATATGTGTTTTGCAACGTTTAAGTGACCTACCTCCCGTAAGGGAAAATTTGAATTGCATAAATTGTTGTTGTTTTTATATTTTTCCAGTTAAAAAGAAAAATAAAACCGGTGATGGACAGGCAGCCCACGGACGGTCTGCATTTAACCAAGGGGGAATGTGGCGCCCTGGACTGGCCAGGTCGTCACAGCTACTGCAACACACACCCCCCACCCCGAGACAGGCACATCAGCCAGACACAAAATCCTTGTTGCCTCCCTCCAGGGTCTGATGTCCACACCAGGTGGGGCGGAGCCAGGCGGTTGGCCCTGCCCACTGAGGAGTTCACAGGCCTGGAGGCGGGAAAAAGAGAGGAGTTCAGTTAGGGAAGTGAAGGAGAGAGGAGTGAAGTAGGAGTGGAGGAGTAAACTGACCGTGTCCGGGTGTGTGGCCCGGGCACTAAGAGCAAGGTTGGCAGACGGTGGTGGCCGTCTGCAGGAGAGGCAGATCAACGCGGAACCGTAGGACCGGGGACGGGCGGTGGCCCACCGGTACCGAACCGGGGAGCAAAGTGAAACCAGCACACACAGGCAGGGCCTACGGACCCCGACCAGGCTTGGAGTCGCCATTAGAGGTCAAATCCCTCAGTGACCGGAACCCCAGGGGTTTCCTAACAGCCAAGACCCGTTTGAAGGCAACTGTCCAACCAGTAGAAGGAAATACAGCTACCGCCACAGCTAGAGTTCCAAGGGCCAGAGCCTGCTGGCAAAAGGGCTCCTCCGGCACATATACACGCTGGGGAGCGGGTTACCGGTGGGAATCCATCGGGACCGAACATACACAAAGGTGCAGGGAAAGGCAGCAACCACCAACCATCCGGGAGAAGCTACAGCAGCTGGCTGCGGGACCCGTCCATCCAGCCGTTTGGTTTACCAGAGACTTTGCGTACATTTGTGGCTGAGTGAGTACAACCGTGCCATCCGGCACCGCGCTGCGCAGTCCAGGCGACCCTGCACCTTGCCAACCCTGCCTCCCCGTCACCTAACCGGGCCCCGGGACCACCAACCCCTACCCACGGAGGGGGAAAACAACATCCCAGCTGCTCCCTGCCATCGCTCCCGGGATCCCCGTCACCAGCAGCGGTGGTGCCCCAACCTCCCCACAGCCCGTGGGTGGCGTCATGGACTAAATCCCCAAACCCAAACTACCCCTTTCACTCACGGGAGAGGAGCGCCGCTCGAGTCCCCGGATCCGGCCCACCGCTCGAGCCACCGAGCAGCAGCAGCTTTTTCTGTGGTCAGGTAGCGAGCAGGTGATGCTGCATCTGCTGTTGGTGAAGTAGGCTCAACAGCGCCTACAACCTCTGGTTGTGGAAGTGTCAAATTCTATATGCGGACATCTAAGGTGTGGGATTTTTTTTTCTATGTTGCTGGCCGATAAATTTATTGCAGTTTGCAGGCTTTGTAACAGAAAAATAATCCATGGATGTTTCAACAGAGATCAATCAGAAACTACAGCTCTACTGTATATCAGCACATGAAGCAGCATCACATGCTTATATGGGAAAAGAAAACTGGTTGACAATATGAGTAAGGGGTACTTTGCACACTATGACATCGCAGCTGCGATGTCGGTGGGGTCAAATTAAAAGTGACGCACTTCCGGCATCGCATGCGACATCGTAGTGTGTAAAGGCTCGATGATACGATTCACGAGCGCAAAAGCGTCGTAATCGTATCATCGGTGCAGCGTCGGTGTAATCCATAATTACGCTGACGCGACAGTCCGATGTTGTTCCTCGCTCCTGTGGCAGCACACATCGCTGTGTGTGAAGCCGCAGGAGCGAGGAACATCTCCTACCGGCGTAGGATATGCGGAAGGAAGGAGGTGGGCGGGATGTTTACATCCTGCTCATCTCCGCCCCTCCGCTCCTATTGGCCGCCTGCCGTGTGACGTCGCAGTGACGCCGCACGACCCGCCCTCTTAACAAGGAGGCGGGTCGCTGGCCAGAGCGACGGTCGCAGGACAGGTGAGTCCATGTGAAGCTGCCGCAGCGATAATGTTCGCTACGGCAGCTATCACAAGGATATCGCTGCTGCGACGGGGGCGGGGACTATCGCGCTCGGCATCGCAGCATCGGCCTGCGATGTTGCAGCGTGCAAAGTACCCCTAAGGCTCTATATAATACCCAGGCTAATCTTCAAGTAGTATCTGATCAGTGTCATGATCATCATGTACTTCTTGTCATACTAAAACTACTCCTCCTCCTCTGTCACACTGTCAAATATATGATACCTGATTTTGTGGTCACTCAGGAAATACACCACCAGTCATTTACTTGGGTGCCAACTCAATTTCAATTTCAATTTCAATCTGGCTATGTTGCTGGTGGTGCAGTCACTGCCATATCACTTATTAGATTCCATTGTATTTTCGGAAACGATGGCATCCGCACAGCTAAAGGTATCCAAACACAGAAATGGATTCTCATTCTCAGTTCTCACATGCAGAATGTAGACGACTCCCCGGACTTGTCATTAAGCTTGAAAGTGAACTGTACTATTACAGGCGGAAGACATCCAGGATAACATAGTTAAACAGGTCAGAAACTGGGGAGTAGAGCAAACCAGAATCTCAGCATCAGCAACACTGAAGATTTAATACTAATTCACAAGGGTGTGTCTTGGTGAGGCTTTTAAAGGCCAGGGCAGATGTAAAGCCTGATGTGGAGAACAACAGAGCCCAGTGAGTGAGGAAAGTGAGGC
Source organism: Anomaloglossus baeobatrachus (assembly GCF_048569485.1). Classification (NCBI taxonomy): domain Eukaryota; kingdom Metazoa; phylum Chordata; class Amphibia; order Anura; family Aromobatidae; genus Anomaloglossus; species Anomaloglossus baeobatrachus. The sequence continues at coordinate 567,857,131 of NC_134354.1, read as the reverse complement.
ATGGGGATCAGAGCTGTGCGTAAGAGTACTATTCCACCCACTGGTTTACAATGCATTCCTGTCTTCCTTCTTTTTGATTGACAGCACTAGATATCCAGGAGGGAGCTTTTTTACTGTGCAATCTCTGCTAACAAGTTTCACTCTTGGAAATTCAGCATTATTTATTAACTTAGACAAAGGATGTGCCATATACAAAACTTGTGGGTTGAACAATGCATTTACACATTAAAGAGAATCTGTCAGCAGGGTTTTGTTATGTAATCTGAAGACAGCATGCTACAAGAGTTAAAACACAGATTTCAGCAATGCGCCTCTCATCGAGGTCTATGATCTTGTTTACTTTTAATGATTGCTTTATCACCAGGAGATTATCATTGCCAGACTACATTGCTTCATGTCTGATAGTCCAATACACCCCTTCTGGGATTTGCAGCTCACTGTCTATAGGCAGTGCACATAGAAAACCTGGTTGGGGGGATCCTATCTTAGCTCTGCTGCATAACTAAATCTATAAACTCTTTTTGTGTCAGAACCCCTGCACTCAGTAAACTAAGTGATATATTGTTGGATTCAAGGTCTCTTTGCCTACATTATGATCTTTCAGATGAGGTAGCAAAAACCTGCTGACAGATTCACTTTTAAGCCATGTGCACATGTAGCGCCCTTGCGGTCATGCTACTAAGATTTGCAACCTGGTTCCTGAAGTCCTAGCTCTGGCTAAATCTGCACACACCTAAAACAATCACACAACACCACCCTGGAACACAAGAGGGCATGATCAGAGAGTTGGCTGTCCTATGGAGTAAAGTCTGCCCAGGAAGTGTAGGTTGCCTAGAAGGTGTAAATCCAACCCTCCTGTAGTGAGGTCCCTAGAGGGAAGGGGAGCAGTTGTTGGGTGGAAGAGAGGAGTCTAGACAGAGTGAGGAGAAGGAGGGAGGAGGAAACCCGGCTGGGTGTCAGGTCTGGGTGTGAGGCCTGAGGAGCGATCTTACGATGCCCAGGGGAGAAGCAGCTGGCTGTGGGGTCTGCAAGGGACTCTGACAGAGCTGTGCAAGACAAGTGCATGGAGTGAGGCCATAGCCAGGCTGCACGGACAGAGCCGGGACAAAGGGAACCAGGAATCTGTCCCCAGCACCAGGGGAGTGTAACCTGTCATTAAATCATCAGTAAAGACTCCCTGTTTCACTCAGACTTTGCCTGCTTGCATTCCTTTCAGCCTGTACCTCACTCAGCACCTAGAGGACACTGGGGTTCACCCTACCTGCGGAGGGGGTTAACACACTCGCTGCTGATTCCATCAGCCCCAGTCCCTCACAAGCAGCAGCGGCACCCATTCCCTGGCCACACTACCGCAGGTGGCGTCACAAACATTAACTTTATTATTCCTTGTAAATAACCCCTGCCATCTTATTAAGCATCCACCATTACCCGGGTTCGGGATCACTAGAGCCACCGACCACCCGGATCCGAGCTGCTCGGCTGCTCTGGGGGCGCGACAGCTTAAATTGGCATCATGAACAGGATACGAACAAGGCCCTTTAACACGGGTGACATGTGCCTTAACCCCATAATGACCCATGACGAACTGGGTACATCATGGTGACATGGTACTTAATGATCCATAATGTACCCAGTACGTCATGGCAAAATCGCGGCCCCAGAGCCCTGGTAGCTGCGATCGGTGTGCAAAAACCTTAGATTTGGGGAGGAGGAGACCTCTGCCTGACTTCAGGAGGGTGGTGTCTCCCCCCCAGACCTACGGAGACTGTGATTGGCTGACGAACGCCGCTCAGCCAATCACAGCCACTGTGATGTTTCAACCATTGAAAATGGCTGAAACATTGAAATCCAGCCATGATCAGTGCAGCTGTAGCTCTAATCATTGGCTGGAGCTGGGTGAACTTTGTTTCACCTGCCCCCAGCTCTGATTGGAGAGATCAGCCTTGTGACCAATCTCCCCAATCACCTTGGATCTGGGGCCGGTGACCTGTAGGTGACCACTCCCCTCAGCTTCACTCCATCCATGAAAGCTGAGGAGAGTGATCGCTCTAAGTGCCATTCGGTAAGTGCCCCTGATCCACCGCTGCACCCAATCAGTCCCCGTCACTGTCCCCTTTCACCAGTCACCGCCACCACAGTGGTAGTCACTGCCCCCGATCCACCACTGCTACTGCCTCAAATCTGACACCACCCTCCTCCATCTGCTTCCCCTCCTCCATACACCACCGCTCTCTCCATCAGCCGCTGCCCCCCTCCCCAATCTGTTGCCCCCTGTCCCACCTCTCACCCTCCTGCATCTGCTGCATCTGCTGCCCCCTCCCCCACCTCTCACCCGCCTGCATCTGCTGCCCCCTCCCCCACCTCTCACTCTCCTGTATCTGCTGCCCCCTCTCCACCTCTCATTCTCATGCATCTGCTACCCCCTCAACCACCTCTCACCCTCCTGCTTCTGCTGCCCCCTCCCCACCTCTCACCCTCCTGCTTCTGCTGCCCCCTCCCCCACCTCTCACTCTCCGGCATCTGCTGCCCCCACCTGTCACCCTCCTGCATCTTCTGCCCCCTCTCCCACCTCTCACTCTCCTGCATCTGCTGCCCCCTCCCCCACCTCATCCTCCTGCATCTTCTGCCCCCTCTCCCACCTCTCACCCATCTGATGCATCTGCTGCCCCCCCCACCTCTCACCCTCCTCCATCTGCTGCCCCCTGCATCTGCTGTGAGCCTGCTCTCTAGATCCATTCTGTAAGGTAGCTATCCCCAATCTCACCTTCCAAAATGGGGTCACATGTGGGGGAGCTCCATTGCTTAGGCACCTCAGGGGGTATCCAAACGCAACAGTGCGTCCGCTAATAATTCTAACCAATTCTGCTGTGAAATGGTGCTTCTTCTCTTCTGAGCTCCGCCCTGCGCCCAAACAATTACTTTCCACCACATATGAGGTATCAGTGTACTCAGGAGAAATTACACAGTATGTTTTATGGTGCATTTTTTCCTGATACCCTTGTGAAAAAAAAACTATATATATATATATATTTTCATGGCTGAACACTATAAACTTTTATGAAGACTCCAGGGGTTCAAGTAACAATTTTGTGGTAATTTCTTTTTTTTTTATTTTCACGGCTCAAAGTTATTAACTTTTGTGAAGCCCCCAGAGGTTCAAAGTGCTCACTAAACATCTAGATAAATTCCATGAGGGCTCTAGTTTCCAAAATGAGGTCACTTGTGGGGGAGCTCCATTGTTTAGGCTCCTCAGGGGGTCTCCAAACGCAACATGGCATCCTCTAATGATTCCAGACAATTTTGCTTTCAAAAATTCAAATGGCACTTCTTCCCTTCCGAGCCTTGCCATGCTCCCAAACAATTGATTTCCACCACATATGAGATATCGGTGTACTCAGAAGAAATTGCACAATTAATTGTATGGTGCATTTTTTCCTGATATCCTTGTGAAAATGCTACATTTTATGGCTAAAGTAACATTTTTGTGTAAAAAAAAAGTAAAATTTTATTTTTTTTCCTTCTACATTGCTTTGGTTGATGTGAAGCTCCTAAAGGGTGAATAAACTTCTTGGATGTGGTTTTGAGCAGAGTGATGGGTGCAGATTTTAGAATGGGGTCACTTTTGGGTATTTTCTGTTGCCTAGGTTTCTCAAATCACTCCAAATATGATGTGGTACCTAAAAAAATTTTTTTGTAAATTTTGTTGAAAAAATGAGAAATTGCTGATGAACTTTGAACCCTTCTAACGTCCTAACAAAAAAAATTTGATTTGAAAATTTCGCTGGTGTAACGTAGACATGTGGGAAATGTTATTTAGTAACTATTTCATGTGAAATATCTCTCAGATTTATGGGCATAAAATTTCAAATTTTGAAAATTGCTAAATTTTCCAAATGTTCACCAAATTTCCAAAATTTTCACAAATAAACGCAAAAAATATCGGCCTATATTTACCACTGACATGAAGTACGATATGTCATGAAAAATCAATGTCAGAATCGCCAGGATCCGTTGAAGCATTCCAGAGTTATAACCTCATAAAGTGACACTGGTCAAAATTGCAAAAAATGGCCGGGTCTTTAAGGTGAAATCAGGCTGGGGGCTAAATGGGTTAAAGAACTGTATTTAATGGATTGTTTGTGCAAAGACTGTCGCCATTTTTAATTCTGAAAAACTACTGCGCCATTACTGTGCCCAAAAGAGCGCGAAAAGCCGACCGTGCCCCCTGGGAGTGGCAACATGCAAAAGTGAAACTTAACACAGGAAGCCGGAAGGGCGCCGGCAGAATGCACCCTGGCATGCGGAAGCGACACCAGTTCTGCAGCGCTAAAGCAGCAATCCTACAAAAGACAAGATGTTTGTCGCTCCGACCCTTGGAACTATACCCTGGCTCAAAGTGGAGCTGGACCAGCTGTGTCTCCGGATGCAACTGCAGATTCCCGCAGATCGAGGACTGGCGCTCGGAGATGATGGGGGTTGTGGCGACTGTGCGAGCCCAAGATGCACAGGCTCGGCACGAGGATCGGCACCAGGAGCCGGTAAGCGTGGCAGCCTCCTCAGCCTCACTAGTCCCCATGGCAGCGGAACCTGTACTACCACTGCCCGCTGACCCGCCGATACCATTGGACCCTCCGACCATGGCTAGACAAGACCAGGCCGCAATGCCTCCATTCACGGCCAGACCAGGCTTACAAATACTGAGGTAAAAAACTCAACATATGCATATCGGCTAATACAGAGATTGGGCAAAATAATTGAAACTATACAAAGGTAAAAAACCATACCAGTTCTTGCAGTATTGAGTTTGTCCAAGAGAGAATAATTATAATAATTTAAAATAAAATAATAAAATAATAATTTATGGACATAAAGTTTACAATTGCCAAATTGTCATTAGCTATAGCTATATGCTCGTTATTCATATGCAGATGGCTGACATTCTGAATAAATATGTAGCTTCAAGTCTGTTGTTTCTACATTCTGGCTGTTATATATTCACACTGACTTGAAAATTAATTTTATTTGGTTGTTGCTAGGGTTTCTTCATCAAACCCACATTATTATTTAACAAAAGGCATGGGATAAAAGAGATTATTGGAAAGCAATGCACAAATAAATACCAGAAAACAAACATTCTGTACAAAATGTTTTAATATATTCAAGATGTCACATAATAAGTTTATGTACTGTATATACAGTACAATGTGAGGTGAGTACCTTCAGCGTTTTCTTTATTATTTCTCCTTTCAAGGAGCATACTGCCATAAAAAAAGAAGGTTCAGCAGTAGTTATGGGCGAAACCATGCTGCAATGTTCGGGGTCCGTATCAAATATCTAGTGTATGATCACGATCCTCGAGCACGGACTTCTCAGGGAAATCCGTGTTACTGTTCAGGATCGGCCACCCAGAAAATGATACAAATAAAAATTATAAGGAAAACGAAAGAAAATAAGGAATAAAGCAGGACAATTATAATTACCAACCTTCCCCATGGCTGTAACACTACTTCCAGGCAAGCTCATTAATTCTCATACATATTCAATACTTCCCCCACACACCATCAGTCTCGACATCTGAGATTGGTTGTAATCAGACCACACACCCCACTCTGTGTGATTGCGTCTGTGATTGGTTGGACTCACACAAGCTGTCAGTATGCTTATAGTGGTGTAAAAATAAATAAATATTAGGGTCCTCATATATTGTGATTCCCAGCGCAGATATAGCATATGGCTATAGCCTGCAGCCCCCAGCTATATGCTTATCTTGGCTGTGTATCAAAATATGAGAGACCCTATGTGTTCTTTTATAATTATTTAAATAATTAATTTAAAAAAATAGTGCACCCCCCCAAATTTAATACCCAGCCATGATAAAGCCGACGGGTGGGGGCTGCTATTCTCAGACTGGGGAGGCCCATGGTTATTGGGCCCCCCATCACAAGTGTGTCACGGTGGACAGACAGTTCCTTGGTGTCCAGCTATAGACAACTGCAGCGTTTGGCTACACAAACTGATCCCTGACATTCTTTTTTACCTGCTGTGGTGTAAATGGTATCCTATGTATTTTCTCTGCTTGGAGTTTATCCCTTTCCATTTAGTACCCTGAGGGTATCCTCTCCTTTCAGCTGCTAGTCATCATCACTTTAACTTGTGTCCTTAAATACTCAAATTTTCCCTGGGTGTTTGCTGGTGATATAGTTATGTTCCTATACAGGCCTTGGATGCAAGCAGTCGGCTTGCAATCATCTGAAGAAATATTGTCTTTTTCTATCTATTGTCTGTTTCTATCCCTAAGTTTTCTTGGAGATAATTTATTTGTTCACTCCCCATGTTACTGCTCCCTGTATTTTCTTTGGAGCTTAGTGGAGTTGACTAAATGCTCATCCCATCCATTCCTTACCTAGGGGCCAGTTCATGGTCAGCCAGGGCCAGGAATCCTGCTCGGCGCATTAGAGCAGAACCTATCTAGAGTGGTCAGGGGAGCCAGGGGCCAGTGGAAGGTTTGGTCAGCGGTCACCATCTCCCACTTCCTTATACACAGGTTCTCCCTTCCATTCCCTGTCACCATGGTACTTCCCTATACCTATCATGACACCCTTAGCCTAAAAACAGCAGCCTGCAGCCACACAGAATTGTCACATCCATAAGATGCAACAGTTCCGATGCTTTACCCTGCTCCTCCCACTTGCTCTTGTGCGGTGGCAGTCAGGGTACTATAAGGGGTAAATGACAGCTCATAGCTGTCAATAAGCCCTAGATTTATTGGGTAGGGGTCTGAGACTGGTAAACTTAAGTAATTGAACTCAGTGACCTCACGTCAAGCAAACTCATTCAGTTCAATGAGACCTGCATTTCCTGACAGAAAAACATTCTTTTTTGTCAAGAGATGCAGATTTCGTGCTGAAGTTTATGCACTAAAATGTGTCATCAATACTGCATCTCCTGGCAAAAAAAACGTGTCAAAACATGAAGCAGTTTTGATACCATTTTTTTTGCTAGGAGATGCAGATTTGATGATGAAATTTATACCTCAAATTCCTGCAACAGATATTCATCTTCTGGCAAAAAAAAAACATCAAAATGCGATGCAGTTTCGATGCGGTTTTGCTGCGTTTTTTTGCAGATTTGGTACAGGAATTTGATGTATAAATTTCAGCACCAAATCTGCACAGTTGAGGTGTGGTTTTCTGCCAAGAGATGTAGATTTGGTGGAGAAATGTCTATACCAGATTCCAGCACCAAATTTGCAGCTCCTGGCAGAAAACTGCAGCAAAACTGTGTCAAAACCGCAGCTATTGTGTGGTTTTCTGTCAGGAGATGCAGATTTGGTGCTGAAATGTATACACCAAATTTCTGCTCCAATACTGCATTTAATGGCAAAAAAAGCATCAAATAAAAATAAATTTATTAAATCTAATATATAAAGCTGAATGTGTGTATGTATGTGTGTATGTGTGTGTGTATGTATGTCCGGGATAGGTATCTGCACTGTCGCAGCTACAGCCATAAAATTTTGCACACTCACACATCTGGACCCCGAGAGCGTCATAGGCAATGTTTTGAGGGGAAATTTTAATCCCGCGCTTTACAGTTATTCACCAAAAAAACCTGCCTCCATTAAAGTGAATGGAGCTAGGAGCCACAGTGCAGCCAGAACTTCAGAAGAATGCGCAGCCACGCCTCTAAATGAAATGTTGGCATGTCACAATGCAGCCAGGGAAAGAGACAGACACAGACAGGGAAAGAGGCAGACACAGACAGAGTAAGAGACAGACATAGACAGGGTAAGAGACAGACACAAAGAGACAGACACAGACAAAGAGACAGACTGACAGGGAAAGAGACAGACAGGGAAAGAGAGGGAAAGAGAGAGACAGGTAAAGAGACAGACACAGACAAAGAGATAGAGACAGACACAGGGAAACAGACAGACAGGGAAAGAGAGGAAAAGAGACAGACAGGGTAAGACACAGACAAAGACAGGAAAAGAGTCAGACAAAGAAACAGACACAGGGAAAGTGGCAGAAGGAAAGAGGGAAAGAGGCAGACAGGGAAAGAGAGGGAAAGAGAGGGTAAGAGACAGACAGGGAAAGAGAGGGTAAGAGACAGACAGGGAAAGAGAGGGAAAGATACAGACAGGGAAAGAGACAGACAGGGAAAGTGACAGAGAGACAGAGACAGACAGGGAAAGAGATAGATAGACAGACAGACAGGGAAAGAGATTGAGACTGAAGGAGAAAGAGACAGAGACAGTCAGAGACAGACAGCGAAAGAGACAGACAGACAGAGAGATAGAGAGACAGAGAGAGATATACAGAGGGGGAGACAGACAGAGAATGGGAGAGAAACAGAGGGACAGTTACTATCCCGGGCAGCGCCGGGTTCTGGACCCCGAGAGCATCATAGGCTATGTTGTGAGGTGAAATTTTAACCCCGCGCGTTCCAATTTAAAAATCAATTTTGCCCCTATCTACATAATGGGGAAAAAGTGAAATGAAACGTGTATCCGCACCGTCGCATTTACAATCACAACATTTTGTACAGACACCTCATGTGACCCAGGGAACGTCGCAGACTATGTTTTGACAGGAAAATTTAACCCCGCACTTTACAGTTACACTCCAAAAATTATGACTCCATTAAAGTAAATGGAACCTGGAACTACATGTTTATTAGTAGAAGCTGTGATTGGTTGCTATAAGAACAAAAGACATTCATAGTATAAGAAGCTTATATGTGAGGTAATAAGATGTCGGTGGGGAGACAGATAGAGAGAGACAGAGAGAGACAGACAGAGAGACAGACATAGACAAATGGTGAAAGAGACAGACAGAGAAAGACCTGGGAAAGAGACAGACCTGGAAAGAGACAGACCTGGAAAGAGATAGACTTGGAAAGAGACAGACGGGGAAAGAGACAGACGGGGAAAGAGACAGACGGGGAAAGAGACAGACCTGGAAAGAAGCAGACGGAGCACATTACTTGGCCAATTTAGTTAAATCTGTGTGGAATATCTGTGGTGTTGAAATATATGTTGTGAAATGCTTCTGTTAGCTAAGTTTTTGCCTTTTAATAATTACATTTCTATCTATTTGTTTTTATGGTTTTTGTGTGCAGAATACATTTTTGTTAATACATTCTATTTTGTTAACAGCAGTTATTAACCCGGGCAAAGCCGGGTAGTACAGCTAGTAATTTTATAAAAAGACATGCGGCCCCACCCCCAATTTTGATATGCAGCCATGATAAAGCCAAGAGGTGGGGGTTGCTATTTTTCATCTGGTGGGGCTAATAACCATGGGCCTCCCCAGCCTGAGAATACCAGTCCCCAGCTGTCGACTTTATCATGGCTGGGTATCAAAAGTGGGGGGGACCCGCACACCATTTTTTTAAATTATTTATTTAAAACAGATCAATGTATTGCATTTTGTCAACATGATCACCACTCTACAGTGTGTACTTTTAATTTTTTTAATTATGCACTTCTATGATTTCTCTCTATAAATTGCAATTTATTCTTAACAAAGTTATTCTTTTGATACTACTTACTCATATCATGTGTATGAGACCTACAGTATTGCACTAGTTCATACATTGGTGTTTTCAACTTAGGCATAACTCTCCTTTCTTTTGTTTTTCGTGGAATGGAAAAGAAGATAGACTATAAAGTAAACAATAATATCTAAACTAAAAACCTAGTGCAACGAAAAAATGAACAGCCCATAAGCCACTAAGTGGCTAGACTATAAACGGTGATAGGAAAAACCTCCCAAAACTGAATATGTTCTAAAAGAAATAGGGAGTCATCCGACAAGAAATGTCTAGCAATAGATTTTCTTAAAGTTAATGACAAAATATGACACAAAACGTAGAACAAAACGAGCCAGTAATACACGCTGCAGAGCATAAACTTTCACTGGCACTAAAATAGAGGTGCATCAGCAGGATATGGTCTCCCAGAAACAGAGTGAAGCAGGGAGGACTTAACCTATGACATGACCAGGCCAGAGCTGGGTGAAATAATCAAACCACAGCAGCGGATACAGACCTGGGTCATGACATTATAAAAACACAATGTCAGTTCAATGAGAACTTGCATAGAAGAAGGCTATGTGTTATGTGAGGATCAATATATATATATATATATATATATATATATATATATATAAAAAAAAAAAGGTAAACTGGTGAACAATTACATCATATTTATAAGTTGCCAAATGCAGGAGAAACACCGGGCACTGCTGGAAATCCTCAGTCGTCGCTATTTATGTACCTTTTTGGAATAGACTAAAGCGGGCTTTACACGCTGCGACATCGCTAGCATCGGCTAGTGATGTCGAGCGCGATAGCACCCGCCCCCGTCGTACGTGCGATATTGTGTGATTGCTGCCGTAGCGAACATTATCACTACGGCAGCGTCACACGCACATACCTGTGCAGCGACGTCGCTATGATTGCCGAACAATACCTCCCTCAAGGGGGAGGTGCGTTCGGCGTCATAGCGACGTCACTGCGGCGTCACTAAGCGACCGGCCAATTGAAGCGGGGGGGCGGAGATGAGCGGGACGTAATATCCCGCCCACCTACTTCCTTCCGCATTGCCGGTGGAGGCAGGTTAGGAGATGTTCGTCGCTCCTGCGGTGTCACACATAGCGAAGTGTGATGCCGCAGGAACGACGAACAACATCGCTAATAAGCAATTAACGATTTTTTGATTCAGGACAACCTCTCCGTGGCGAACGATTTTGGCCACTTTTGCGATCGACTAAGGTCGCTCGTACGTATCACATGCTGCAATGTCATTAACGTCGCCGGATGTGTGTCACAAACACCGTGACCCCGACGATAATACGTTAACGATATCGTAGCATGTAAAGCCCACTTAAGTCTGTACGGGTGCACAATCCTTATAAGATAAGTCCCATCTGTAGAATCCATCCGGAAGAAAGAAAGGCAGGACCTGCTGTCGTCCTCACCCCACTGCCTCTCCCCATCTCCCCCTACTCCTGATGTATCTGAACTGCGTTCAAGATTAAACTCTGAACACTGAAGTACGGTGGTTGCAGCCTTTCTTTCTTCCGGATGGATTATACATATAAGTTGTCAGTGAACAGAAACTCTCACTTTATGCATTTACTCCCTGTGTCAGACCATGCTCCAGCAACCCTGACTCCTTTTTTTGCATAGGCTTCCTCAGGAGTTGTTTATTGCACATACTAGTAAAACACAGGGGTACGAATGAGTCCTTACTTAGAAAACAGAAAATGAGAACAGAACACACATGTAACGCAAAATCAATTAAACACTAAATAATTGAAAAAGTAATGCCAGCAACACATGGGTCCTGGAAGATTTATCTGTTGCTTATTAAAAAAAAATCATTTGTCATTCTGTGTTCAGTGCCTTAAGCTTTCCACAGAATCCCTAATAATGTAATATTGTTCAGAGCATTTTCTTGTATTCATTGTTGCCAACACAGTTGTTACTATGGGAATATCTGTCTTCAAGTTGTCAAGGTAACAAGCATAAAAAATAAATAAATGATTGAATGATCTGTAAAGGAGATGTTTCTGACAGTATCAGAGCAGCAGTATACAGCTTTTCTGAAACCATTATTTTAAAAAAGTCTATTGTTATCATGAAAATTAAAATGATAATTTCTGTATTACTTAGTTATAATTACGATTTGCAACTACGACTCAGTGTTTCTGTCTCCAATGCAGCAGGTAAACTCTATAGTACGATCATTGGAATACAAAAATGTTGCCTTTTCTGTATACGCTGTAGCTTTGTAGTCCTTTGTGTAGAATTTGCCAGTTCGAAAATAATGATCTTACTTTGCACCCACCAAAATATGTTGTTAGCCCCATAGGGATTTGCAGTTATATCTCTTGCATGTTGCAGAAACCAGTGATTTTTCCCCTAGCTGCAGGCAATCCGTGTGCTCGACTCATTGTAGTCTACTTGGACTAAAATCTTTGTAGTATTTCCAACATCCATGTGTAAAATATTAATCTTTCTTCAAACACGTTTTTAAAGTTACTTATGATTGAACACCAGCATTGATATGTTGTGTAGCAGACATCAGAATAACAAAGAATAGATAAGACGAGGCTAATAAAGTACATAAAAAAAAATATCAAGGACAAAAAAAGTTGTTTGTTTTTGTTTTTAAAACTGTAAAATTAAAATTAAAGCTTATAGACATATTTCTATCTAAAAGTTGCCTGTTAATGCAGAGAAAAATAAGAAACAAGGGTTGTCACCTGCATAATTCAGAAGATATTGATAACCGATGGTCGAAGTAAAGGTGAGTCCAGAAATGCTCATGAGACAGTGCAGCTTTTTTTTTTCAGGAGCACTAGAAGAAATATAATCTGTACTGAACGTCGGTGATAAATTTTGCACTGTGGTGAACAGACCAGTAAAATATCAAATCTTTCAAGAATTGTTTCTTTTAAAAAGCAGTGAAAAATGAACATCTATAGTAGTTATTAGTAATTTAGCAAATACTAAATGTTTGGGTTCCAAATATTAATACCGAATACCTAGTACTATTCCAGTGTTCGTCTCAAATAACAAAGCTCATTCAAGTTAATGGGGAACCAGAGCGTTTCTGAGGGAAATGTTCGAGATAAATGCACGGGTTGCCCATTGACTTGCATTAGGTTCGTTATTTGTGATGAATATTGGTATTGTTCTAGGTATTCAGTATGAATTATCCGAATCTTAATATTTAGTATTCACTCATCCCTTCTAGTTACACTTGTGACTTGGAAACAGCAAATATGAAATTCCCATAAAGGGCTTGTCCAGGCATTTCAAAGTGGGGTTCATGTGACCGCAAGTTTGGAATATGCATACTCCTGGATACATTCCAAGTAGATGTGCGAAACCTCGCTCAATTCACTTGTATTGAGTGAGGTTGTACAAGTCTAGTCGAAATGTGACATACTTGCAGTCACATGACCTCTTGGTTTCGCCAGCAGCATTAGAGAATTCTCAAAGAGCACTCTACACATGATGCGAGGATTCCCAAGTCTGCAATCACAGAGACTGAATGCGACTTTTGTGAAAAGAGTTACAACGCCATTAGGTTCTAGCAGCAGCACTATGATAGGTTAATTCTACTCTTGTGGACTGGTAAGACAGAGAGAACTTTTAAGAAAACTGAATGCCCCCTACTCTATAAATAACTAACTAGTCCCACCCACTTAAGTTTTTTCTGTCCCTGGAAAGTAGAGGACAGATGTTACCTTGCTTTTCTTTTTTCTACCCCTTGTTTTTGCCATAAGTCCTGGCCGAGTCGTCAGGTTCAGATATATATTTTTCTACTTTCAGCTGCAACACTTACTCATTATTAGTGATGAGCGAGTATGCTTGTTACTACTCGGTACTCGCACGAGTATCACTGTACTCGGGCTACTCGGCGGGGACCGAGTAATCTCGCGATACTCGTGCTGTACTCGTGGTCTTCATCCCAGCATGTTGGCGCTCTTTTGAGAGCCAGCCCTCATGCAGGGATTGGCTGGCAGACCACTGCAATGCCACAGCCCTGTTAGTTGTGGAATTGCAGTGATTGGCCGGCCTGCACAGCGTGACCGAGCCTTTATACCGGCGGGCGCGCTGTGCTCTGCTCACAGCCATCCAGACAGTGAGTGCAGGGAGAGTGTTGCTGCTTCAGGGAAAGGTTTGCGGCCCTTTATAGTTAGTTCCGGAGCAGGGCTGCAAACAGTGTGACCAGAAGTCCTTCTTAGGACTATTATAGTTGTATACAGGCAGGCAGGGTATAGCCAGGTCGGAGTACAGTAGCAGAGTCCTTCTCAGGACTATTGTTGCTGTATACAGGCAGGGTATAGCCAGGTCGGAATACAGGCTAGTGACCAGAAGAGTCCTTGTCAGGACTATTGTAGCAGTATACAGGCAGGCAGGCAGGGTATATAGCCATTCCTAGTGGTGACCGTATACCAGCCTTCATCATATCTGGGGCTGGTGTACACAGTCTAAAACAGTCCAGATAGTGTCAGACTTCTCAGTAATTGTCGCTCCTAAAAACCTGTTAGGTTCTTAGTGCGTCCGTGCTTGCATTTAAAAACCGCACGTGTGTGCCTGTCGGTGGCAGCGTACAGGTGCACGTTTTGCACAAACTATTATATAACGCACAAGTCTAGTGAATAATACACGTCAGTCAGCAGTGTCTGATAGTGTCAGACTTCTCAGTAATTGTCGCTCCTAAAAACCTGTTAGGTTCTTAGTGCGTCCGTGCTTGCATTTAAAAACCGCACGTGTGTGGCAGTCGGTGGCAGCGTCAGGCTCCATATTGTCCCTGGATAGAGACGTGCATGATGGCCTGTAAACCTGAAGTGCCCATTGTAAGGAAGTGGGTCTATTGTAGTATAGCCCTTAGGCAGGGCAGCCAAAAATTTGGAGGTTCCACATTGTCCCTGGATAGAGATGTGCATGAGGGCCTCAAAACATTGTTCCCATTGCAAAGGAGCGGGTCTCCTGTCGTTGTAATGCCCATTCTGAAAGAATGGGCGAAAAAATTTACCACTGGGGGTATACCTGAAACAACGGCCTAACTATTGTAACGGTCATCATGATGGCGCATGAGGAGAAGGAGGAGCAGTCCAGCGATTAGCCAAAGTCCAGAAGTGTGTACCCATGGGTGAGTGGAGGTACATGGCAAATTCCCGTTACAAACTTTAAATTCCGCTGTCATTTGCTGGTGGTGTGGTGAAGTCTGGCCCAATCCAACCCTTGTTCATCTTGATCAGAGTCAGCCTGTCAGCATTTTCAGTTGACAGGCGGGTGCGTTTATCTGTAAGGATTCCACCTGCGGCACTAAAAACACGCTGTGACAAAACGCTAGCGGCAGGGCAGGCCAGGACTTCAAAGGCGTAGACAGCCAATTCATGCCACGTGTCCAGCTTGGATACCCATTAATTGTAAGGCACAGAGGAATGTCGGAGTACAGTTGTTTGATCTGCAAGGTACTCCTTGAGCATCTGGGCAAACTTAGGATTTCTTGTGGCACTACCCCGCACCTCAGGGGCTGTGGTATGTGAGGGGCTGAGAAAACTGTCCCACATCTTGAAGACTGTTCCCCTACCTCTGGCGGATTGGACTTGTGCCCCTCTCGGCTGTACGCCTTGGTTGTCCACTGATTCCTGACCTATGCCGCTAGCGTTTTGTGAGGGGAATGCTTTGCCTACTTCCGTGACTATGGCCTTCTGGAACTGCTGCATTTTGCCTGACCTCTCCGCCTCGGGAATAAGAGACATAAAGTTCTCCTTTTAGCGTGGGTCTAACAGTGTTACCAACCAGTAATGATTGTCGGCCAAGATGTTCTTAACGCGAGGGTCACGAGACAGGCAGCTTACCATAAAGTCAGCCATGTGTGCCAGACTCTTAACAACCATCACTTCAGTATCCTGACCA